>NC_048234.1:41202638-41258202 GCF_002007445.2 Ailuropoda melanoleuca
GGCGCGCGGCCGCCGGGTGTGAACGGCGGCGGTGTCTGCGGTCTGGCCGGCGGCCCGCTGCAAAACCAGTCCCAACTTGATCCCCTGCGCGTCTAACTGAGGTCATGGGAAGCGGGAGGGCGGAGGCGCCGGGGGCCGGGCGGAATGGGAGCTCGGAGGCGGCGAGGGGCGGAGGGAGCGAGGAAGCGAGGAAGCGAGCCGGCAGGAGGAACTCCCGGCCGGAGGAACTCCCGGCCGGTCCCCCGCGCGGGGTCGGTGAGGGTCCGGACGGCGCCCCCAGGCCGGCCCGACTGTCGCGCTGCCGAAGGTCCGAGGAGGAGACCGGGCTGAGCGCCTCCGCACACTGCACCTAGACGAGTGCCAGCTGCGCCCGAGAACAGCACCCCCCCCCGCATAAATCCCCCACCTCCAGCCGGAACCCCACCCCTGCACTCAGCCGCTTCTGGGCCTGCTGCTTCTGCCTCCCGGCCCAAGCCTCCAGTCTCCAGCCCATGCTATCTTCCCTGCAGCGGCCTCCCTACCTTCCACCTTCCTCCAGCCATCAAGGCCGGTGCCCTCGGCCAAGGGTCCGTTCCCAGCCTGTTATCAAGTCCTAGAGAGAATTTCTCCAAAATATTTCCCGAATCCCACTGCCAAGCGCCCGAGTTCCCGCCCCTCCACCTCCCATCTGGATGCCTGTAGACTTCTCCCCGGATTTCTAGCCTTTAGCCGCCTCCCTTCCTAATCTATTTGCCACACCAATTTCCCCCAAAGCGTGTTAAAGCACACAGGGACCTTGGTGGTTGTAAACCTCATATTTCCCCTGTGAAGCAGGTTAAGGGTGCTTCGGCTGGGGAATAAAAACTGAAGGCTTCGGTGCGCGTTTACTGAGCACTTACTATAGTCATTGTTAAGCACAGCAAGTGGGTTTTCTCATTCAACTGCCCCAGAATCCTTCCGGGTAGGTGGTGGTATTATTATTATTATCTCTGCTTTATAGAAGAAGAAATTGACACAGAGGGTCACGCAGCTTACGAACAGCAGAGGCAGTATGGAAGCAGGCAGTCTGCTCTTGGGTCTGTTTCTCCACCACTGCAATGCACTTCTGCAGAGAACCTTGACCTTCCCAACAGGGATGGAATGACCCACAACACTAGCTGTGTCCTGGAGCCAGGTGGCAGCAGCCATCTGTTAATAGCAGTACTAAGTAGATGGGCAGGTGGATGTCAGGTCAGGTTTGATCTGGAATGCCTCAGAGGCCCCGTTGCTCTTCCACCTGCTTTAGTGGATTAGCAGGTCTGAATTTCTGGGCATGGACAAGTTAGAACAGTCTCTACATTTATCGCCTGCTGTGCTCACCTGACAGCTTTCTCTACTCTCCTCAGTCAGCTTCTCTTGCTAGGCAGCATGTTGGAGACACCAGGTGTCCTACCCACCAGGAGGACTTGTGACAGTCTCCTCATTCTCCCACAAACACAGGTCTCTTAGAGCCCTCCACACCACTAGTGTCCTCCCATCTCTAGCCCCTGCCAAGCATCAGCCTCTGGCCATTTCCTTTGCATGTAGATGAGGCCCTGTCTGGGCTGCCTCTGTTCTGGGAGGGGGTGGGATTTTGACCACTGATTAGTGGCTGGGAGATCAGAAGTCAGTGGTGGTTCCCTTTCCAGGACCCACAAATGATACTGATGTGGGAAACAAAGGCAAAAGAAAAAAATTAAATTTTCTTACGAACTATAGCCCACCGACAAGTCCTTGGAACAGGCAGAGTGACATTCCTCTAGGAGCTCAGCTGCCTCGATGTTAATGCTTTGCTAAGGGCAAAAGGCGATCTTAGCTTAACATGATCCCGACCCCCCAGGATCCTGTGAGTCTACTTTAACACATGAAAATCCCTTTGGAAACTTCCTTTATCTCTACTCCCCAAGGTATATGTTAGCAATCATCCTCCGAGCACATGACCCACTCATATACATACCCTACCAGTGGCTTTATTGTTTTTTATAGGATTTTTAATTAATTTTTGGGCAAATTCATAAAATGAAATTCAAAGGGTACAAAAGCTCATAGAGTTTGCCTCCTTCTCACCTACGGACATGCTCTTCCATCCCTCACTGTTAGCAGCTTCCTGTGCAGCTTTTTCCAGAATAGTCCTCACATTTATAAACACACATCATTTCTTTTAACTGTGTTTTTGATGACTTTTGAATTCACACCTAAAAAGTATACTTTTATGTTTTGAAAACAAAAATCAGCACAGTTTCAGAATGGAGCACTGAGATTCTCAATTTGGAGCCTCGCCCTCTTCTCAGTCAGATGGGGCCGCGCAGGAATGGGGAAGCGTCCACCTCCCCATAGAGACGCAAGGTGTACCCAGTCTCCTCTGGGTCCAGAACAAAAAACACAGGAGGATGTGAAGCAACCTGCAAGATTTGGTAAGACTTAAAAGCATCAGGAGAGGAGGGGTTGCCGGGCGCTGGAATCTAAGACCCCCTGCACGTCCATCAGTTGAAGCAGTGACCACAGAGCCTAACCAAATAAGACAGGCTTTCTCTTTCTCAAGGTGAATTTTCCTGTTTCTGGACCGGGGTGTTTTAGGATCAGCATTCGTCTGCAAAGACGTCTAAATCTCAGGTGTCCTTAGTAACTTTACACCTTTTAAGCACTAATGCTTCCCAGTAAATGCTACTAGCTATTGCTCCAGTAACCAATGTGGTTCAACTCCGGGGCCCGGCCACCGTTGCTAACATCCTACACAGAGGCAGAGGAGCAGACACGGTGCACCCCGAAGCTCTCCTTGCCCGGGTCAGAGTCCCGGTCTTGGGATTTTTTTCCTTCTATCCTTTGGTCGAGGCACTGGCGATGAGGAGGGGAAGATAGAAGCGGAGTGGATAAAGGGAAGTCAGGGACGTAGACTATTGGAAATCTGCCCCATCAGTCCCAAGTGCATGCAGGAGAGAGCTCATCCGGCTTTCCGAGATGGGATGGGGTGGCCAGAGACATCATGCAGCAAATCACGACCTCCTTCTTGAGTGTTTTGCTCGCTTTCTCGAAGGCTGTGCTCCTGCCTGTCCTTGGCCTGGCAGGCTCCCACTTCTCAGCTGGTGCCTTCTGTTTCCTACCAGGCCACCTGCAATCTGGGGTTAGTCTCGCACCAGACCATCTCCAATCACCACCATGCTGTGACCAGCCCGGGTGGGGGTGATTGCAAGCCTTCAGCCCCACCCCTGACCTCTCTTCTGAGTTTCCCACTCACACCCAGTTGCCCTGGTGTGACCTTGGATGATCCGCGGGCACACTTATGTCCAAAGTGGACTTCATCTCCAACTGTCCACTCACCTGCTCCTGTTTAACTCCCAACTCAATGATTTCACCTTATTTCCCAAATCTGAGCACCATCTTTTTCAGTCGATGCCCCTGTTTCTCTCACTCACTATGGTTACTCAGTAACCAAGTCTTAATATTTCTTGACTCTATCTCCTCATTTCTAATTTCCTACCACCATCCTAATGCTTCAACCCCCGCAGTGGCTTCAAATCTTCCACTTCTTAAGTCTTCTAGAGAAATCTATAGATACCTCTGGTAGAACCCTTGATTCCAGTAACACAAACTCACTTCATCAAAAAGGAGAACTACGTGTGGGAGGCTAGTTTCAGGAGTGGTCTGGTATAGAAACTCGATGGCCATCACGGAGACCCAGTGCCTCCCTCTCGCCACTCAGCTCTATCCTTCTGCAAAAGCTGGCTTCATCCTCAGGCTGCACACAGTGGCAACATGGTGACAGAAGCGCCAGCTCACATGCTGCCGACTCCAAGTCCCAAAGGACAGAGCCAGCCTGAGTCATGTGCTCCCCTGGGCTGGGGAAAGTGGTCCCCTCCCAACCTCACGGACTCAAAGTGGTGGAGGGTTGGAAGGGAGCCAGTTGGTAGGAGTAGTCTGAGCGGACAAGTGAGCAACCAAAACACATTAGAAGCCTGCCACACATCCAACCCTGTTATTCCTCTGCATAGAATTCTCCAACAGCTCGATAAGTCAATCAAAATCTTGTCAGCATCATTTAACTTCTGTCAACACACGATTTTAATCATTGTTGAGTTTCTCGTTTTGTTTGCATTGATCTTTGCACCAGTAGTCTTGAATAAGAGTTGAAAAAAAAATTTTTAAGATGTTAAATAATCTCTCCACCCAGCATGGGGCTCAAACTTACAGGCCTGAGATCAACAGTCACATGCTGTACCAACTGAGCCAGCCAGGCAACCCAAGAGTTGAATTTTAAAAGTGATCATTTGAATTTTTCTCTTGACTTGCAAGGGAACCATGAGCGATACGTGAGACCTTGCCTCTGGGAGCCCTGGGGAGAAGGAGAACCTTCTTCCAGGTAGAGTCCAGTCAGGAAGACAGATCCCACCCCTTATTTTAATAGACTATAAACTGAACATACTGAATTGGCTGAAGAGATGCTGGAGGGCTGAAAGGCAAAAAGGGACACAGAGTCACTGAACAAAGCAGCCAGCATTCCCAAGGAATAAAGGGAAGAAGGCAGCATCCTAGATCCCAGGTCCTAGAAGCCCAGAGAAGGGGCCCTGAGGAGTTGGAGCCAGACGTCATTGCCAGCTGGCGCTGGGGCCTCAGAAGCTCGGAAGTGGCCTCCCCAGGGCTGGGCTCACTCACATCTCTGAGGTGCATGTGCCTGCCAGCAGGTGCTGATCTCCCTGAGCGAGGGGATGAGGCTGGTCCCAGGAGTGAGGGAAGCAAACCCGAAAACTGGAAACCACAGCCACCGTTGAGGTCACAGTCCACTGCTGTGGGGTGATGCTGACAGGAACAGGAAGGAACAGAAGGGCTGTGTCCTGCAGCCTTCCTCTAGTGCCCCCTATTGGCAGAGCCCAACAGGGTGGCTGCGAGCAGACGGGAGGGCTGGGAGTTGTAGGAAGTGAGGAAGGCCCAGAAGAGAAAATACCCTCAAGGGGCACCTGGGTGGCACAGCGGTTAAGCGTCTGCCTTCGGCTCAGGGCGTGATCCTGGTGTTCTGGGATCGAGCCCCACATCAGGCTCTTCCGCTGGGAGCCTGCTTCTTCCTCTCCCGCTCCCCCTGCTTGTGTTCCCTCTCTCGCTGGCTGTCAATATCTCTGTCGAATAAACAAATTAAAAATAAAAAGTCTTAAAAAAAAAAAAGAAAATACCCTCAAGACACAGGGCAGCACGCGAACCCTTCTCCTTCTGCTTCACACCCTGCACTTGGTGACACGCCACACACATAGATGCATCACACACACACCATGTGCACACACACACACACACACACACACACACACACCCCATGCTATTTTAGCTCAGGTCCAGTTCCCCAGGAGCAGCCCCAGGACAGGATCTGGTCCACACGTGATGTATTAGAGAAGCACATCAGGGGAGAAGGGAGAGGGAGGGAGGGAGGGAGGTCTGGAGGGAAGGGGTGGAAGCCAAACAAGGGCCTGATTTCAATCCCATGAGAGTGGGTTCAGCCTGATTCTGCTGGTGACTCTGGAGGGTAGGTTGTGCCCAGAGTTATCCCAACCTGATGCCAGGGAGACCAGCTTCCCTAGTCTTGCGCCTGGGAGTCAGAGTCAGAAGTGCCTGGGAGTTCCTGTGATGCCACGTGGCCACCACCCTCCCCCTGCCTTGGTGACTGTGAACCAATGGCCAATCCTGCAATTCCATCCCAGCTCCAGATGGGGGGTCACTCAGATTGCCACCGTTAGAAGGTTTTCCTTCCTTCCTTATCACCTCCCTTTCCTAACATTTGTCGGGGACTTGGTCAGATTGCATATGGCGGCCCCAGCCTGCAGGCTGCCCTCCTTCTCTCCCCGCTCATGGCTCTGCCTTGCTTGCAGGGGTGTGGACCTCCCAGCTGTGTCTGTACGACGGCACAGCTCCACCAAATAGCTGCCCCTTGGCCACCCTGTGAGCTTAGGAGCCATGTACCAGGTGCACACTCTAGAAAAGACACCAACCTCAAGCTTCCCCTCCCAATTTATGTGCTTTTTTAAAAATTATGCTTTATCTCTTTAAAAAGTCCACAGGACATTATTGTTGCTGTTTCATACAGATAATTCTATTTGAGCCTTATGCCCATATATTTACTTTCTTGGTCATCAATCCTTACTGCTTCTCGAATTGCCCATCAGGGGCCTTTTCCCTACTAGCTGAACTGCATCCCAGTATTTCCTTTAGTTAGTGAGGTGTGGTTTTAGAAAAAAGTTTACCTTTTTCTGAAAAGCACTGATTTCAGCACTTTATAACTCTTTAAGATACTGAAGGGTTTTTCAGACATTGTTTTTATTATCTGGTGAGGGTGGTAAAGAACGTGAGAAATTGAGGATTATCCAATAAATGGAGAGGAGGAAGCAATGATAATCAGCCAGGTTTTTTGTGGGTGTTCCTTTATGCAAAGACATCAAAAAGAAACAGCTTCGAGAAAGATGTATCCACCAGAGAGAAAATGACTGCTCATCGTTACTTTGATTTTCTTTTCTATAGTGCGCCCCTCTTCCTGAGGACTACCGGACACTTACTAGATGTTTTGGTTCTCAAGTGGCCAAAAGCATTTGGGCCATCTGGGCCTCCTCAGAGGAACTGTTTACACTTACTGGCTCCATTTTATCCATTCACCCCGTAACCCTGCCGGGTCATCTCTCAGTGAAGTCACCGAGGGCCGCTGTGCCAGTCCAGGTCCTCTGGAAGCCGACTCTGAGCCAGAGTGAGAGCAGGAGAGACTCGGGGTGGGGGGTGGGGGGGCAGGGGGGTACCAGCTGTGAAAGAGGAAGTGGGTGCCCACCGGCCACCTGTGGCAGATAGGGAGAGAGCGGGATAGGGTAGGTAGGTGGGGCAGCCCAGCACTTTCCCACAGTGGCCCGGGTGTCAGCCCTCACACCACCCTGCTCACTCCCTGGCTCAGGGCCGCCCGGGAGAGGCCGATCCTGGAGGCACCCGTAGCTGGAGGCTGTCCCATGTGCTCCTTGGGGCCGGTTCTCTCCTGAATGGGGGGCTCTGAGGGGTGTACCTCCATGCCGCTGCGCCCAGCGGACTCAGGACTGTCTATCTGTCCCTTCTTCTGAGACGCTGTCTTGCCTTGGCGTCTGAATCTCAGTATTTTCTTGATTCGCCTCAAAGGCACTGGCTGCTCTTTCTGAGGATTCTGTGCAGGTTCCTCTTCATCCACGTGGACTCTCGACGTCCCTACTGCCCAAGCCTTATTCCTACGCCTCTAGCTGACCTTCCCTCCCGGCGATCCAGCCATGCGCAAGACTGCAATTACAATCCCCATCTAGAAGCAAGTCTTACATCGGCAGCCATCAGAGTTAGTGGCCAGCTTGATCTGGGTTTGACATGACCCTGTGTCTGGGTTTTCCTTTGTTTCTGTGGCCCTCAGCTTCCTAAGAGCACGGGCATCAGTGGTCAGATCTGTAATCTGGGCCAGTAACTCCCACTCTCAGAACAGACCTGTGTGATGTACTTAAAGGTTTTCTGTAAACTGCAAAACTTAACAAAAGCGCGGTGTTATTGTAACATTTTCCAGTTGGTTATTCCTGAAGTAACACTGATCATCTATTTTCAAAGTTCCCCATTTTCTAGAAAAAACATCCCAACCCCTATCTTTGCATTAAAAACTCAGCCCAGGGGCGCCTGGGTGGCTCTGTCAGTTAAGCATCTGCCTTTGGCTCACTTCATGATCCTGGGTCCTGGGATGGAGCCCCGCATCAGGCTCCCTGCTCGGCGGGGAGTCTGCTTCTCCCTCTCCCTCTGTGGCTCCCCCTGCTCCTTCTCTCTCTCTGAAATAAAGTTCTAAAAAATAAAAAAATAAAAATAAAAACTCAGCCCAAAGCATGTTTTCCTCTATTCCCCTTCATTCACACTCTGTTCTGGATCAGTGTTCCCTAAAGCTGTGCTCCTTGGAACACTAGTGCTCCTTCAGATAAAAGTTGATGCTCCATGAAAAAAGTCAAGTTTGGGAAATATGGCCTCCTCAAGGTTAAAAATACTCTCTCCAGTAAAGGTGCTGAGAAGTATAAACTTTTTTAACCAGTTGTCCCGAATGACTTAGCCACAGGGTTTTTTCTTCTCATGCCATACTGTACAATTCTTGTAGGCCACTAGTGTTCCACCCCAAGAGACAGGAACCCCGGCTCTAGGCAGGGGGAGAAACTAACATTTCATTCATCTAAAGAGGTCGTCCGCAAGTTCTTGTTCTGGCAGTGCAGGGAGCCCTGATTCACATTCTTTTCCAAGCCTGGCTGTTCTCTCTTTCTCCTCTCTTTTGTGAGCTACTTAGAACAGTTCCAGTAAGCCTACCTTTCCGAGTCAAGTGTCCAGGGTAAGTTCTGTTGCTCCCAGCTGCAAGACTGGCTCACACACCAGTGGGTGAAAAGTCCATGGAGGGGTCATCGTCCCAAACTGGAAATTTCCCAAAGGGCCCTTAACATTTGAGAGGGTAAATAAATTGTGGAGAGTCCACACAGTGTCATACTGTCCAGCAATGAGAATCAACTCTCTTCAACCATAGGCAATGATATCCGTGAATTTCACAAATATAATTAGAGAAAAAAAAAACTAGACACAGTTTGAATCTATATATGTGTGGGTGAAAAACAGACAAAACTAACCGGGCTGTTAGATATCACGACAGTGGTTACCACAGGAAATGGAGGGGACATGAAAGGGCCTCCAACTGCTGGTAATGTTTTCTTTTTGGCTCTGGCTCTGGCTGTCTGGGCGTCTTCAGTCTTGAGCATCGTGACGGTACCTTATACAATTCCCTGAATGCATTTTAGACTTCAGTAAAAGTTTGGGAGACATGGTATCCGAAAAGATCATTCCCCACTGGGTATCCCATTGACAAAACCACCCAAAGGAAACACAGCGATCTCAGGACCAGTAGAAATAGAACGATACCCTGGCTGTCTTAGCTCACTCCAAGTATGTGTGGTTCTCACGTTTGTGTGAACTTCCACATTTCTGCGCATGTCAAAGAGTCCTTCTGTATTGATCATGGGTTTGTTTGTCTTTTGGGTTTTTTTGTCTATATTTTATGATACTGTGACATCTTGGGAACCTGGGGACAGAGCAAAGCGCTGCCCCTCCCAGAGTTAGCTATTTCCTACAAAGGGCAAACAACTTGTTTGCATGTCTTTCATATGCCAACGACCCCGGCCAGAACCCCTACTCCAAACCACCTCCCCTCTCAGCTTTTACAGTCCAGGAGGCAGTGTTCCTCCACTCAGAGCACCAAGTACTGACAAGGAGGGACCACGCTGCTAGCCCAGAGCACGTGGGAATTATTCGTCCTTGCCAACCCTAACCTGCTCAGCCGCTGACCCCGCGGCAAACTCCTGCCCCAGAAAACCTCCATAACCCGCACCCATGCTTGCTCCTCTCCCCTCTGCCTCCTGTTGGACACTGCTGCTCCCCCGGGGGCCATGCACGCGGTGTGGTGCCTCCTGATTCTAGGGACCTGTCACAGGTCTTCCTTCACGACAGTCATTTCTGCATGTCTTACCAACCCGATAAAAACAAATCCTGGGTACATTTTAAAGTACATTCGTTCATTCCACAATAAGTGTGTGCTATATTTCAGGCACTGTTCTAGATGCCAGGGTTAGAGCCATGACCACGCACATAAGGTCCCTGCTCTCGTGGACCTCATGTCTAGAGGGACAAACATAATAAACAAGCAAAGAAATAAATATTTCCAAATAGAGTCAAGTGGTATGAATGGAGGAGACTAGGATGGGTCATTTTATGTTGTCCTGTTCTATTTGTTTTGTTTTTTGTATTTTTTAGCAAGCCTGCGCAGGGAAGGTCTCCCTCAGCAGGTGACGCGCAGGCCAAGTCCTGAATTGTTGCTTGTACGCCCAGGGCACCCAGAGATCTGTGCGGGGGGTCTGGAGGCATCCCAAATAACCAGAACTATGTACCTCTCGCCAATACTCATCCAGCACAAACTCTCTCCCTTTCTCGACAAGCAAAGCCGGGTTTGAATCCAGGAGAAAATAATTTCCTGGCATCAGCAAAATCCACAGCCTGCTCCGATCAAGTTGCCTTCTAAATGCTAGAAAGCTGAGGTGTCCAAGTGCCAGGACCCCGGGGATGGGCTGGCTGCGTGCCAGAGCCCTTAGGGCAGCAAGCAGCTTGCAGATGTATCTGTGGAACTGTTTGCAAATAACAAGTAAGCGTGCAGACGCCTGAGCCCTCTTTGCTCCCCATCCCTGGGCACCCACTGCCTCGTTCAGCTCTGCAGCAACACAAGCCTTCCCCGGTCACTGCAGACCTGATCCGCTGCCTGCTGCCCCGAGACCTGGTCTGTGAGGCCTTCTTCTGGGCTGTTCTGGGAGGGGCGGGCCAGTCATCGTCCGTCCATATTAACAGCACACAAGCATTCCACCATTTTTTTTTTTATTAGATCCAGCTTGTGGACAAGATTAGGATCAAGTAAGGGTAGAAAAAGTAAATCACGGGCCCATGTCCTCAGCGGTGGTCATGGGTCACTGGCGTGGCACAGGTCTGTCTGGATGCCTGCCCCCGAGCTCTGTGCATGCCTGGAGGCATGGAGGGGCTGGCAGCGGCACATCCCTTTCCTTGGAGCTCCCAGGCTGGGCCCAGGGATCCTGCACCGGGAAATTTCGACACACTCTTCGCGAGCCCCAAGGCCAGCATCCCCCACATAACTTCCTTCATCAAGGAAAGACCAGGGACCCCAGATCTGAAAAGTCGCTCCCATGTCTCCCCCCGCACACCCTGGATCCTCCAGGAAAGAGCAGATCCATCTCATTTGCAACTTGAGCTGAGCTGAGTACGTCCTGCTTTTGCTACAACTGAAGTTAACACTGAGCGCCTGGCTCGGGCCCTTTTCCTCAGCCATGTCTCTCCTCACAGGGTGTGTGCCCTCGACGGCTCCTTCAGAGAACATTCTTCCAAGCCTGCGATGGTCTGGCTCTGTCGCTGCCCCTGGCTTGTTTATCTTTGCCTCTGAGATTCTGAGAGTTTGTCTCTCCCATATATCTCCCTGATGGGTCTGTTTGGGTATTTATACAAATGCAGCCCTTCCGCTTTGATAGCTGTCCTGTGGGAGCCTTTTTATCTGTCAGTAATGTCATGCTCCAGGGCAATGAAAACCCAAAAAGACACTCTCATACCTTGCAGCAGCTAAAACCAGCAGAGATCTCACCAGGAGCCTGGGGCTGGCAGGGCCAGAGAAGCTTCTGTGCAGCCAAGAGACGATGCTGGCCCATCTCTAAAATGCCTTTGTTCTCCACAGACTCGATCAGGCACTTGATGGCCTGTGAAAAAGTCCATTCCCCTATATGTAGATCAAATCTCTAATTCTCAAGGCTCCCCGCTGGCTTAAAAATGTCAACAAAGAATCTTTCTACTTATCAAACATTTTATTTCCCCATTTAAGCAGGAAGTCTGCGGAGAGCAGGGCCCAAGCTCCTGTTTAATCTAAGAAACAGGACTCAAGGGTTGTATGTTGGCAATTTAGTAACCTGTATGCATAGACGCCTCTCTGGATAAACCAAAGCTTCCGTGGAAAGTGCCTAAATCCTATAAAAATAATTTATTTGCTTATTCACCAAATTATAATATTCATTTTGTTTGTGTAAACCCGCCAGTCACCAGTCATTAATAGGAACCACAAGAAACTGTTTCAAGTAGGATTTCGTTCCAGACACAGTTTCCAGTTTGAATCTGACATATTATACCTGGGAGGATTGCAGGAAACCATAAATAATTCCTAATTCCTACACTGGCTCTACGTATTATAAAGGTTTTTAGCTGCCTAAAACACACCACCACCGCCAAGAGGCTGGGAACTAGGCGCCCAGGCGGGAAGGCTGGCCTCGGAATCACGACACCCCTTCTCGTAGCCATCACGAAAGAAGAGCTGCCCTTTCTGTCTGCGGCACTATTCAGGCAGATTGCAAAAGCGGATTTCGAGTTGGACACACGGTTCGAATCCAGGGCCCCAGAGCAGGATCTTGGCCAGCACCAGCAGGCAGCGCGTGGGTTCCTCCCACAGGACGGGCAGGGAGGCCAAGGCCACCGTGGGACCCGCCCAGGAAGAAGCCAAGGAAGGGCCAGCTGTCTCTCAGCCCAGCTGTGCAGGGTCCTGGTGACCAGCTCGGCCCAGCCTGCAGTCCGAGCGTCAGGAAGCACATCAGAAACCTGGCCTGAAGCCTCTCTCTGTTCTTCCAAGTTGCAAGGAAATAACGAATCTTCAGAACCCTTCATGACGGGTTCATGTCAACAGGCCCTGCTGGTGGCCACCACCACCCGCCTGCCGTGCAGAGTCCCTGGATTGCCCCAGCAGCCCCAGAAACACATGGTAGCAGCCACAGGGCCTTCCAGGTGTGTTTGGCGAGTGCCAAGTAGCCCCTTGCCTAACGCGTCCCTCCTCTGGCCCCTTCAAGTGCCTGACCTCTCACTGTACAGCTTCTTACACTTTCATCAGTGCTGAGGAGATTCCCGCCTTGGGCTCCACGCTCAGTGAGGCGTCTGCTTGTGATTCTCTCTCTCCCTCTGCCCCTCCCCCCACGCACGCACGTGAGTGTGCGCGCATGTGCTCTCTCCCAAATAATCTTTTAAAAATAAACAAATAAAAATAAAAAGACAAACAAAACAAATAAAAATAAAAAGACAAACAAAATGTAAGCTCTAATCTTTTATCAAAACTTTTTAATTGAGATAAAACATGCATAACATAAAACTTACCATCTTAACCATCATTAAGTCTACAATTCAGTAGTGTTAAGTACTGAACTGCCAGTCTCCAGAATGTTTCCACCTTGCCAAACCAAAACTACCCATTAAACAGCAGCTCCCCGTCCCCCTTCCCCAGCCCCTGACAGCCACCATCCCCCTCTGTCTGTGAGTTGACTACTCTAGCTGAGGGCCTCCGATAGGTGGAATGATACAGTTTTGCATATAGCTTGTTTCGACGAGCATAATGTCCTCAAATGTCGCTCATGTCGTAACATGTGACAGATTTCCTTCCTTTTAAAGGCCGAACAATACTCCCCATTTTGTTTTTCCTTTTATCCTATGATGGATACTTGGGTTTATTTCACCTCTTGTCTATGAATAATGCTGCTGTGAAGATGGGTGTACAAATACCTCTTCACACCCATGCTGTCAATTCTTTGGGGGTATACACCCACAAGTGCAATTGCTAGATCACGTGGTACTTTTAAAAAACTTTTTGAGGAAACCCCATTCTGTTTTCTACAGCAGCTGCACCATTTTACATTCCCACTAACAGCACAGAGTTCCAATGTCTCCACAACCTTACCAACACTTGCTACCTTCTGTTTTGTTTTGTTTTTTTTTAAGATTTTTTTATTTATTTGAGAGTATCTGTGTGTGTGAGAGACAGAGACAGAGAGAAAAGAGAGAGAGCACGAGCAGGAAGAGGGGCCTAGGGAGATGGAGAAGCTGACTTCCTGCTCAGCAGGGAGCCGGACATGGGGCTCAATCTCAGGACCCTGGGATCACCACCCAAGCTGAAGGCAGACACGTAACCGACTGAGCCACCCAGGTGGCCCTACGTTCTGCCCTACTTTTTTGATAGTAAACATCCTGATGGGTGTGAAGTGAAACCCCAAATTTTATTATGGGATTTCACATCTATAAAATTATCCATTGGGCCCTGTAATTGTTTAAAACTTTAGGGTTATAATGTTTAAAACACCTACTCTCAACCTCTGTACTTACCGCACTACAGACCAATACCAAACATTTCCCAATTGGCCCCCATCTGGACCGGACCCCGAGTAGCACTGCCTGGCCAATGTCCATCCCCGGGGGAAAGACGACGGCATGGGCAGAGCCACCCTTTCTGAGCTTTTACCCCCTGGCGCTCTGTGATTCATCACTTCATGGCACAACAAGCCTACAGTAGGTAGTGTTATTATGCCCGGTGTGCTGATGAGAAAACAGGGGCCCAGAGGTTAAGGGCCTTGCCCAATGGGTGCCAGTGGCTTGGGAGGAGGCAGAGGCCGTGGGAACCCGGCAACATGGCGTCAGCCAGTTTTTTCATTATTGTTGTTGTGGAGCTTTGTTTCCCCAGATTACTTAATTGATTGGTCATAGGAGGAGAAGACGGAAGGCTTCCGGCTTGAATGACTAGGTGGACCGGGATGCTACGTTGAGAGGAAACACTATCAGTCTAATTTTGGACGTGTTAAGGTTAACGTTCACAAGTGACATCCAGATGGAACAAGGGCAGCTGGGCAGTAAGTTCTGAGGTCCTGAGCAAAGACTGGGCTAGACGTTCTGTTGAGAAAGGCCAGGGAGGGTGTGGAGCATGAGTTGGTGAGATCCCCAGAGACACCAAGAACATTCCAGGAGGAAGCAGGGAGCCAGGAGGGAGTGAGGAGCCGAAGGGGGATGTGGAAAGAGGGTGTCAACAGAAAGGAAGTATCAGCAGGGAATCCAGGGCTATGTGGACGTCACAGAAGACAGGATAATTCCTGTGGTTGGCTCTGTGGTGGCCCCATCAGTATCATGGAGGCTGGGGGGTGGAGGCTAGATTGCAGTGGGTTGACAGGTGGGTGGTGGTGAAAAAAGGTGGGAGAAGTGACCAAAAGTGCAGATCATTCTTTCTAGAAGCCCAACTGGGAAGTGGAAGAGACATGGGACGTGAAGGAAGCTGTGGGTATGTTGTTGGGGTAGGGGAGAGAGTGGGCCAAGAATGGATTGTTATTTTGTTTCATCTTTAAAAACAAGTCTGGAACAAACACAAGTTTGTTCATAGTTAGGCAGGGAACCAATATAAAGGTGAAAGATTAAGAGGAACTTGTGCCAACTGCTAGAAGGATGGAAATTGGAACTGGAATGATCAAGCTTTAGGAGAGGAGAGAAGCCCCTCTTCCCCTAAGATGGGGGGCGGAATAAGTTTATGATACAGTTTCCTTTGTGCAAAAGGAGAGGAAGCAATTAAGTCAGAGGCAAACTGCTTGCTGAGAAGAGCAGGTACTGAGGAGAGAGGTGAACTTGGATGTGCCACCAAGAAACCGCAGTGAGAGTCACTGGGGTCGCCCAGGGTCACGAAGAAGAGGCACCAGGAGCAGAAGAACCTGCTAGACTGGGGCACACGCATGAGCATTGCCCCTACCGCCTGCTTGTGGAATTTTTCGCCGTCAGGGGTCATCTGCCTACACACAGAAGCAGAGAAGGTGGCTGCAATTTCTACCCAGAGTTAAGGTTGGCTCTGGCTGCAGTCAAGGGAGCAGGAAAGCAGCTGAGCGCTCTCCTAAGAGGAAGAGAATCAGGTGAACTGGGGGTGGTTTTAAACTAGGCCACGCCCCCTTCCACCCTGCGCGGGATTCCCCTAACCAGGAATTGGGGGGGGGGTCCTTAGGGACCTGCTCCTGTGGAGCAGAATGCAGCGGAAGTGGCAGTGATACGTGAGACTTCCACGTGGCTTCGGTTTGCCCTTTTTCCTTCTTGGATCACTTGCTTTGGGGAGGACAGCTGCCATGTCATAAGGATGCCCAAGCAGCTTGTGCGATGGCCTCCGTGGCGAGGAGCCCCTGCCAACAGCCCTGAGTGGCACTTCCCTGGCAGCAAACTCTCGTGTTGCCGCCGAGCCTCCCGGTCCTGTGGCCCTGGCCAACACCTCTTCTGTAACCTCATGAAAGACCCTGAACGACAGCCAGCAGCCGAGCCGGCAGAAACCATGTGTGATGGTAAGTGTTCGTTTTGTTCAGCTGTTAGGCTTCGGGGTAACCTGTTACGAGCAATGGACAGACAACACAGTGGCCAAGAGCGAGGGCGGAAGGCAGGCAACGGGCCTGATTCAGAGGTCAGCTCTGGCATGCGGGCCTTGGAAGAGATCTGAGGGGCAGGGGTTCCAGGGGCTGGTGGCATGAGAAGAGAATCAGATGGGGCCAGAAGGCGCCATGGAGATGAGAAGGACACGAAGGAGTCGGTGAGATCAAAGCGCACAGGCCTGGGAGTAGAGGTGAGAGGGCGAGACACAGAAGAGTCGGGGTGGGGTTTCCTGTCTGGGGGAACGGTACGGGTGGAGGAGTCAGGGAAGGGAGAGGGTCCATGGAGCGGAGGCTCGTGGACAGTGGAGCCAGCCAGGACAGGGCTGGGCTCAGGCCGCAGAGGAGGACCCGCCTCCGGAGGCCACGGGTCTCAGCCCCTGTGGGGGAGCGGTTCAGGCCCACAGATGGCGGGGGCGAACGTGGCTTCTCTGCGGCGCGGGGCTTCAGGGAACTTTCTCCCGAGTGTGGAGGTCTAACGGCCCGTGCGGGGCGCCTGGTGCGTGGCCCGCTGCGGGAAGCAAGGGGGCGGCGGAGCGCACCCTGGCGCTGGTGCGCAGTCACCCCGCGGGCTGGACGCGCCGTGGAGGGAGGGCGCCTACAGCAAGACGGGGGCCTCCTGTGCAGAAGACCAAACCTGGGAGCGAGATGGCTTTCCAGGAAACAAAGTCCGGCCCACCCCTCCCAGCCTGTCTTCGCTCTGCCATCTCGGTGCTGTGTTGGGGACGCACTCATTCATTCATTCATTCGTTCGTTCCTCCTTTCGTTCCTCCGAGCCCTCACCTTCCGAGGCAGGATCCTGACCTTCCTCTTGTCCTGGTCCCCCCCCACCCCCACCGCCGAGTTTCTTTTTCCTTGGGTGGCTCCTGGATGCGACCTCCACTGCTGCTCTTCCTTCCCGTCCACACCCCATTTGGGGGTCCCTGTGTTCCCCAGCCACCACCTCTCCTGCTGAGGGGCCTTTGTTGCTGCGTCACCAGACAGGGCCTGGAGCCCCTCCTGGCTGTGACCCAGGCTCATCTGCCAGATTCCGTCCTGGCTTAGGTGGCCTTGCCTAGCAGCCTCCACAGCTGCTCTCGGGAATAAACCTCAGCAAGGCTCTGTCACCATCGCCCAGCAAGTCTGAATCCCGGAGGGGGCAGAGCTCATCACCAAGCTCTTCGCATGTACCCTGCCTAGAGCCTTAAATTCACTATGGTGCCCAAGTCTGGGCTTCTCCCCCAGGCAGAAAGCTTTCCAAGGGACAAAGGCAACTCTTCAGGGGGTCCCCCGCCACTTCCTGCCCTCTATATGGATGCCCAGCTCACAGCCACACCGTCCTGTGAAGTGACAGCAGTGACAGCATTTTCCAAGAAGTGAACATTGCAGCATGACAAAGCCAGAAACTCCCTCTGCAAAAAATGTTAGAAGTTAAAAGGACAGCCTCGGACATCAGTTCTTATCCCTCTGCTTTTGGGGCTGTTTAATGTTGGAACAAGCCGACTTGAAGCTGTGGAATAAATGAATTCCATCCCGAGCCTTGGCAGGATGGGTTCTGCTTGAGGGAAGTTGTGTACGCTAACGGGCGGCCCCCCCCCATAGTTCCATTTATATTATACAGAGTCTTGTCCGTCATCTGGATGCTGCTGTAAACAAGATAATCTTTGTCTACCAGGAATGAGTCCGAAGCCAATAACTTTGAATAAACAAAAGCACCGGTTTTGTATTTACATTGTCTGAGGTAATCGCTGGTGAGTTTTTAATAGCGCTGTTGGCCCCTGCTTGGCTAAGGCAGTGTCGGCTTCTGGGACTGACCCGGTTTGTGGAGGATTCACTGGGTGGGAGATTTCAGACTTAGCAGGTGACTGATACACCCAGGCCTGCTTCTTCTGTGTGGTTTTGGCATTTTGTGATTCCATCAAGTTAGCATTGCCCCTTTTTGTGCCGCTTAGAGCAGAACAGGGGTGGGGGGGAAGACCTGAGATGGGTTCAGTGAAGTTATGAGGTCCAGCTACTTGATATCAGCAGTGGCAAGGCTCTGGGTGTAAGTGGGGTCCGAGGACTGTGTTATTAATGGGGCTGTGACTGGTGTATGGAAGACGTCAGCGTATTGAACTGCATTCCATGCAGAAAATAAATGGAATTTTGCAGAACTCAGAGTGTCTGCTGCAATTCCAAACCAAGCAAACACAGAAACATAGAACTCCTCAAATAGTGATAAATTATCTCTGTGGAGGAGTGATGAGAAGAGCAATTTTCTCTGCTAATTTTCGCTACAAAGAAAGCAAGAGCTATGTAGTATGTGTGAGTCACGCTCCCAGCCCTCTTTAGGGACAGACTGAAAATATGTCATTAACTTGGTTAATAGTCCAGACTTCAAATGCAGGACGTAAGAAATCAGTTTTTTAAGAGCTAAATGGGCTTCTTATGGACTATCCTTCTGTTGAGGGATGGTTTTAAGGGAGGGTGGGAAAGGGAGTCTGAATACTCCACGTGGGAAAACATAGTAGGAGTGAGATCTTTGTGGTCTCTCATTTGAGCTCAGATTTGAAAATCTCTCAGGTCTGATTTATAAACCCACAAATTAAGATGAACAAAGTCGAAGAGTCAAAAAACAGCCCACTTCGTAATTGTGTCCTTTAGGGTGCTTGGTTTTATTCCTTGCAAAAGAACAGACACATTAGACCAACTCTCAGACTGTCTAGACTGTAGGCATGACAGCCCGGGGGGGCGGGGGGACGAGGGTGGTGACGAAGACATATGTCCGCAGCCAGACTGCACGGGGACAAAGCTAGCTTTGCCTCTTTACCCAGGCAAATCATGTAATCCATCTGTGACTCGGTTTCCTCTTCTGGGTGTTAGGAGGGATAATAGTACGCAGCTCATAGGACTATTGAGGGGATTAACCTAGCGTTAGCTCGGCGCACTGGGAGCCGTTGCGGTGCGGCCCTGGCAGCCTTCCTCCTGCCTCTTGCGGCGCGGGCTCCCCAGCAATGCTCTAGAGGCATCTAATCCAGCAGCGGTGTCGGCGGGGGCTCGGTTGGCGAGAATAGAATCCACACTAGCGAGTGTGAGTGAGCTGGGCTTAGAAGCGAAGTGGCTTACGGAACCAGCGAGAGGGCTAAAAGCCACCTGTAGGTGGGGCCTTCAGGGATGAGTCCCAGACCACCCTGCCGCACGGAGCCACCGGGGAGCTGCGGCCTCCTCTGCAAAATCATCCGACAGCCACCATCACCGCAGGCCCCAGAAAACACGCCCCTTGCTGCCATCCGTCCCAGCTAAGCGGACGGCCCCTATGCCTCCTGATGGCCACAAGCTTGCCCGATGCCACAGACGCCGGCCCCGCCTCGCTCCCATCTTCCAAGACTGTCACAAATGCATCTGAGTGGCTGACTCAAATTCGCGCATGAAAGCTCAGGGGCAAGAGTTTGGTAAAGTTGTGCAGTGTTCCGGCCCCAGCTGATTGAGGGGGTGAGTGGAAGCTGGTAGGACAAAGGCCGGGCCCCAGCCACCGTCTTACCACGGTGGCGGTGAAATAAACACCTAAGGACTGGGACATGTGAAACAGGACTCCGTTGTCCCCTTCTCTCCCTACCTTCCTTGTCCTTGGGCTCCTCAGCGTCTGTGGCCATGAATGAATCTCAGTGTGGCTCTGAAGCTCTGTTCTTTTAGACCAGTGAGGTAGAGAGGGCTAGAAGTTTCCAGGAATTTCTTTTCTTTTTTTTTTTTATTTAAAGATTTTATTTATTATTTATTCGACAGAGATAGAGACAGCCAGCGAGAGAGGGAACACAAGCAGGGGGAGTGGGAGAGGAAGAAGCAGGCTCATAGCAGAGGAGCCTGATGTGGGGCTGGATCCCACAAAGCCGGGATCACGCCCTGAGCCGAAGGCAGACGCTTAACTGCTGTGCCACCCAGGCGCCCCTCCAGGAATTTCTAAGAGAGAGAGAAAAAAATGGAAAATATGATTGAAATCAAAGCAAATATTGCTAGACAACTAGAGATATTGGAGGGTAAATATCTATTTTTTTAATGGCTAAAAAACCCTAAAATGTCTTCTGATGTTAACTAAAGTTCATTGTCTACTTTGGTAGGGTTCTGCAGGATATCAGCACAGTATGAAAATTGCTTTATTCTTGCTAGTTAAAAAATGAAACAGCAGGACAAAATACAAAAAAAATTAGTGGTGTTTACTTCTGGGCAGTGGAATTATAGTTATTTTATATGTTTCTTTTTTTTTAAGATTTTATTTATTTATTTGACAGAGAGACAGTGAGCACAAGCAGGGGGAGTGGCAGGCAGGGGGAGAAGCAGGCTCCCGGCTGAGCAGCGAGCCCAATGCAGGACTCGATCTCAGGACCCGGGGATCATGACCTGAGCCGAAGGCAGATGCTTAACCGACTGAGCCACCCAGGTGCCCCAAGTCTGTCAATATCTTTGTAGAAATTTTACTACCTATAAAAAGAACAATTCATATAATTTTTCAAACCAATCAACCAAAACCAAAACTTTCTTCCTCTTTCTCTTTTTCTTCCTTTCTTTCTTTCTGATCCTTTAAATCATCTGCTGATACTTAAAAGGCCTCACCAGTAGGTAAATCCTTACTCATGGAACTAACAGACCATTAGACATTTTCAAAGTATTATAAACATACAACTTTTGAACTAAATTAATCTGTTTGTCAATGGCTGGATTTTATCCCATCTTTTGAGTGAATTTTTCTATCAACATCTTAAAACTGAAATGCAGGCTTAGAAGCTATTTTAAACTTGCTTCTGGTTTAACTTGTTCCTCTAAAAACAATGTCAATGGCAAAACCCAGGAAGCAGACTGTATTGAAGATTAATGTGATTTTTAACCCTCAAAACATGGAGCATAGTCTCCATAATGTAAGGTTAAAACTGGTATTTGTTTGGGGCGCCTGGGTGGCTCAGTTGTTAAGCGTCTGCCTTCGGCTCAGGGCGTGATCCCGGCGTTATGGGATCGAGCCCCACATCAGGCTCCTCCGCTATGAGCCTGCTTCTTCCTCTCCCACTCCCCCTGCTTGTGTTCCCTCTCTCACTGGCTGTCTCTCTCTCTGTCGAATAAATAAATAAAATCTTTAAAAAAAAAACAAACTGGTATTTGTTTATTTAAAATATAGTGTATGTGTGTGGACCACACAAAGTTCTTCTCACGGAGGATCTCATTTAGCCTCATAAGGCCCTAAAGGAAGGTGCTTTGTTTTTTGTTATTGATGAGGAAACAGGTTCAGAGAGGTTGAGTGATTTGTCAAAGACCACACAGCCCTCTAATTCCATTTGTGGACCCCTGTCAGCCGCACACAAGCACACGTATATTTGCATTCGTCTTTCTCCACCTGCTCTAAGTGCATATCGCCCTTGTCTCACTTGTCAGCTGAGGATGGTGACTCATGTTACATGAGCTTGCCTCCCGTAGCTGTCCCATGATTGTTCACAGCCTGGCTCCCACGCCTCAGCCCAATGTGAGTACTCATCAGGGAGCCGATCTGAGTCAGGTGGTAAACACCTGTCACTGGCACCCCTCACATCTCCGTGATTCTCAGCCGGGCCACAGCCCTTCAGGGAACCCCACCCCCCCACACCACCCCTCAGCAGCACCCTGAGGTCAGCAGCCTCTGGCAGCTGCTTGGGTAACGTTCTGGGGGAGCATGTCCTTGGGACAATTTGGTCCAAAGCGTTGTTTCCCATAGGTTGGAATTTCACGGACTAAGAACACTACAGTTTGCCAACTTTTCATTTTTTTTCTCAAAAGGGCATTTCTTACTATTTAACACCCCTGCCCCCAAATCGAGAAGGCATACTTTCAGAATTACAATTTTAAAAACAAATTGGTTTCATGAGAAGATCACTACACTGCCATTGTTCTCATTTTGTCATGAACCCCTGTGGTAGGTGTGACGGCCCCTTCCTAATCCTGGAACCTGTCACACAGCCACAGGGAATTCAGGCAGCAGAGCGAACTCAGGTTACTAGTGAACACACCTTACAATGGGGAGATTATCTTGGGTTATCCAGGCGGGCCTGGTGTAACCACCAGTGGCAGAAGGAGGAGAACCGGAATTGGAAAGGTGTGGTAACAGGAAGACTCACCCGGCTGTTGCAACTGTGAAGATAGAAGGGGCCATGAGCCCAGGAATGAGGGCGGCTTCCAGAAGCTGGAAAAGGCAAGTGAACAGATTCTCCCCTAAAGGCTCCAGTGAGGAACGCAGCCCGTGGTTTTAGCCCAGAAACTGTGAGACTGGAGAAGATCACACATTTATGTTCTCGTCAGGCACTAAGTGTGAGGTGATTTGTCACCGCAGCAATACAAAACTCGTACAAGCAGTGAAACCTCACCATGACCCTACAGAAGGGCTCCCCTGACCCTGGAAGCCATCCTAAGAAAAGCCTGTCAGAATGTCCCATTCTCCAGAGGGCATTGTATACAGCTGGGTGAGATGAGGCACCCAAAGCGCCCTGCCCAGTCCCCAGCTACACCTTGTCTGTAAGGTCAGAGCCTCAGGTGAGGGGCGTGCTGCCCCAAGAGCGGGGCATGGAGGGCCAAGGTGAAGGACAGCAGCCCCGTGGAGTGTCACCCACCTAGGAGGGTTGGGGAAAGAGTGATTCAGAAGATGCTGGGCTTGGAAATGCCAGCACAAACGCAGGGGTAAAGACTGGGGTTACTTACAAGGGTTACTAGGAACACAGCAGGTGTTTGATAGATGACAGCTATTATTATTAATAATAGCATTATTGCTGCTTAGTCATTGTCATTATTGTCATTTTTAAACCAAGGTTAACTGATCAGGTCTGCTTTTAAGGAAGGTCATCCTGGGGCTGAGACAGAGAATAACTCAGAGGCCAAAAGGGTTGGATCACAAGGAGAACAACGAGGGGCCTGCTGGTCACACAACTCCCCGATATTGTCATGCACAGAGTCCTTTCCCATATGTGCTCTTCTCATCCTAACTCATGAGTCTTGCAGCCAGGGAGAATGAACTTAGAGAAATCCAGTGACTTGAGCTGGAAAAGCCAGCATGTGCTGAAGGTGGGAGCTGATCCCAGGTTTGCACACACACAGGAAGCGGAGTGATTTCTTTGAACTGGAAACCACAGTAGTTTCATGGACAAATCAGCTCCTCTGTTGCTTGCCTGAGGAACCTGAACTCGAGTTTAAATCCCAGACTTTCCAACATGCCATTAGTCAGCATAAGTAGAAGTGACTGCAGTAACAAACAAATCCCAGATACATCAGTGGTTTAATGTAAGATTTGTCTTGATTGCATCCCAGTCCAGTGTGGGAAAGAGAGGGAATGACTTTACTCCACACAGCCATTCAGGGATCCAGACCTCCCCCTCTTATGACTTGCCTTCTCTTGGTCCTGGAAGTGTCTCTATCCATCCAGTGGAAGGGGAGAAAGGGCCAAGATCGTGTGAGGGGGACCAGGGGTAGTAATCAAACTCTTGAGACAGTTGTAGATTTACATGAAATTATAAGAAATACAGAAAGATCCTGTGGACGCTTCACCCAGTTTCTCCCAGTGATAACATCTTACAAAACTCCAGGTCAATATCACAGCCAATGCCAATATTGACATAGTCGAGATGGAGAATGGTTCTCTCCCCACAAGGATCCCTCATGTTGCCCTTTAATAGCCATACCTACTTCCCTCCCACCTCCGCCCCCTCCTCAACCCCTGGCAACTGCTAATCTATTCCCCATTTCTTTAATTTTGTCACTTCAATAATATTTATATGGAACCATACAGTATTCAACCTTTTGAGACTGGTATTTTTCATTCAGCATAATTCCTTGGAGATACTTCCAGTTTGTTACACTTAGCATAGTTTGTTCTTTCTGTGGCTGTGTAGTATTCCATGCTTTGGATGGACCACATGTGTTTAGCCATGCACTCATTGAAGGAGAGCTGGGTCGTTTCCAGTTTGGGATGACCATGAATAAAGCTGCTGTAAACATTTTTATGGAGGTTTTTGTGGGAACAAAGTCTTCATTTCTCTGGGGTAAACTTTCAAGAGTATAATTGCTGGGGTGGAAGATAGTTGTGTGTTTGATTTTTTTTATTAAGACCCTGCTGGACTGTTTTCCAGAATGGCTGTACCATTTGATACTCCCACCAGAAAGACTGTGCATGAGCCATTGGTTTTCCACACCCTCACCATCATTCAGTGTTGTCACTAGCTTTTATTTCAGCCAACCCAGGAGGTGTGTGATGATATCTCATTTGAATTTGCATTTCCCTAAGGATTAACAATATTAAACCCCTTTTCACATGCTTGTTTCTGTATATCCTCTTCAGTGAAATATCTCTTCATGGTTTTTTGCCAGTCTTCCTAATTGGATTGTTTGCTTTTTAGTTATTGAGTTTTGAGAGTTCTTTACATATTTTAGATATATGGATATATAGTTTGCAGATATTTTCTCCCAGTCCATGGTTTGTCTTCTCATCCTCTTAACTGGGTCTTTCTCAGAGCAAAGTTTTTTATTTTGATAATTTATCTTTTTTTTTTTCTTTTATGGATTGTGATTTTATGTCGAGCCTAAGAACTCTGCTTAGCCCTGGGTCCCAAAGATCTTCTATGCTTTTTCTAAAAGGTTCATAGTTTTATGTTTTACATGGAGGTCTGTGATCCATTTTGAGTTAACTTCTGTATTGTGTGAGAGGTTTCTACGGGCTGGGCCTGGACGTGGCACATGTCACCTCTGCTCGCATTTCGTTGGCCAGAACCTGGTCACATGGCTCCACCGACTGCAAGGGAGGCTGGGAATCTACTGCAGAGATGTGTGCGGGAGGAAGAGAGGACACAGGTATCAGGTATCAGTGAATACTACAGTCTCTGTCCCACCGATTTGTAATGCCCAAAAAAGTTACTCCTTTCTCTGCTAATGTGTTCCAGAATATTTACCAAATACCTGGGAATTGGTAGTTTTTCTCGGCCTGGAACATAATAGATTTGACAAAGAAATATTTGTTGATGTAAAGAAGGGAGGAAATCTCACTCTCTCTGCACACCATCCTACAAGATCAAACTCATGGTCTCTGTTGCATTGCTTGAGCACCCTGTTTTTCTGCGCCTTCTGGGAGGCCTGTGCAGCAGGGTTGACCTGAGTGTGGCCCAGAGGGGCCGCGGATGAGAAGCTGGGTCCCCGGAGGGCACGTGGCTGCTATTGCACCAGCCGGCTGTTCACCTGGGGCCCCGGAGGTGGCCGCGTGGGAGGGGCAGAGCTGCAGGAGCGAAGATGCCTGGGAGGCAGAGGGTTGCAGCAGGAATTGCGAACAAACCCCCAAGGAGAGAGCAAAGGGATGGAAGAGCAGCTCTTGGGTCAGAATATGAGTGAGTGTACTGTGGGCGGTGACATCATCATCAGAGCCGGCATCAACCCAGGGAGGGAATGGAGGGAGGAAACCTTCCGGAATGTGTCATGGCCACTCAGCCAAGAGCCTCTGAGTTTGGCTCTTGTTCCATCTTTGTGGTTCGCACTCTGGACGGGAAAAGCCAGGCTCCACGGTCTCACCTGCATGGTCACAGACTGTGAGGAAACTTCAGGAAAACCTGAAGAAAGCTCAGGAGAGAGAACTCATTCTTCTGCTGGTCTGCGCTGCTTGAGGTCGAGAACTTGTGTGACCTATTGAGACACCCTGGGACTGTGTGGATTCCTCATTCCAAACCAAACCAGAACCCTGGGGCTTCCAACTCTGCATTTAGTCCTGGCAAAATCATCTTCTCATTTCAAAAATGGGAGCATAAGAAGAAAGATGGCACACAAGTCTTCCGTCCAGGTCACTCTCCTTGAAGCACCCTGGTGAGAGGCAAGTGGGGACAGCCCAAGAAGGTGCTGGCAGTCCCCCTCCGCCACCTTCCCAGACACGGTCACACCACAGGGTGTGGGAGTGGGTGGTGAGGGGAGAAACAAGAGCCACGGAAAACCTTGCGGACTTTGCCAAGCCAGACATGACAGGGATGTCCGCCTGGACCGAGGCTTTGGGGAGCACACCCTGAATAAGGAGCTGCCCTACTGCATCTGAGAGGATGCTGGGGCTATAGGGGCAGGGGTTGTGCTCCTTCTCCCTGCCCTCATCCCACATACGCACCCCCTCTCACTCTGCCTGGGAAGCACTATAAATATTTCTCGAAGGAACTGCCTCATTCTCTGGATCCACTGGAGCCTACATTGAAATAAAGTTCAAAAGGAGAAAGAAAACCCAAGATCTTCCAAACTTCACACAGGGCCGCAGTCAGGTTCAGTTCCCTCCGTTTGAAGTGTGCAGTCAAGGAGTGGATAAACAATTTTGCCCCGGTGTCTCTAGAAGAACTGATCATCTCATGTTTGTGCGGCCCCACGTTCCCGTGGCCAACACGACTTATCTGATGTGAAGAAACGCTGTGTCCGGTCGGGCCTCCTGACTCCTGTGCCTGGTGCCTGGGAAGCGGGGCCGCCAGGGCAGCTCCCTGGGCTCACTGAGCTTGGGGAATGTTGCCACAACACCAGCCTCGTTCCTGGGGAGAATGTGTGTGTGCTTCCCGCCCCCCCACACGAAGGAGCTTCAATCATTCCATTCGGCTCCCACTTCTCCCTCGGAAACAGCTGTGTTTAGGTGGTGCCGGTGTGTGTGTGTGCGTGTGTGTGTGTGTGTGTGTGAGCTCTCTTTAGGGTGGGTGCACACTGTACTAATCCAGTTTTTCATCAGCTTGTTGCTAACAAAGGCCCACATAAGCCCTGGAAGCCCCCCTCGGCCTTTGGCTGCGGATGCCAGTAAGGGCTTTCCTGCTGTCAGTCACAGCCAATTTGCCAGGGTGGGAAGACGGGTGTGTGTGTGCATGTGTGTGTGTGTGTGAGAGAGAGAGAGAGAGAGAGAGAGAGAGGCAGCCCTGAGTTCGGAAATGTCTCTGTGTGTGGTCTGAGCCGATTCCTCATTTCATGAAATCCGTGCTTCGTTCCTGGCTCCGGTCAAACTTGCACGTCACTGAATGAGTCCCTTATCCACTTTCCAAAACACTGAGGAGGTTTGAAAGGGCTCTGTGGGTAGACGGTTACTATCAGCAAAAGCAAACAAGCCAACCTATTTAACTAAGCATTTTTGATATTTAAACATAATAACCTTCAAGCTAGTCCTGACACTTGCGGCCCACAAGGAAGGCGGGAGGGAGAAGCAGCACACGCCTCCTCCGTGGGAGGGGCCACCCCTGGGCAGCCAGGCCTCTTGCTGTCTGGGGGCTGGGCGGCCCTGCGAGAGGCTGGAAATGAGGACCTGTCTGACTCCCAAGGCTGGGAGACCCCTGGGCGCAGTTGGGTGGCAGCCGGCTGTGGAATTCACTCACAACCCCAACAGGATCAGACGTGGTTTGAGCCCTTGGACAAGGGAAAAGGCCTGGACAGCCCCTCCATGTATAAAAGGAAAGGTCTCTGATGGCAGCATAATTAAGGTGCTAAGCTGGGCAGCTGTGGGTGTCTGAAGCCGGGAACGGGCACAGCAGAAATCCTCTCTGTGTGCACAGCCCTGGCACCCGCTCGGCGCTGCGGCCGGCGCAGACCACAGCCCCGCCCGCGGCAGGATGGCACAGGACCCCCGCCCACCAGACCTCCTGCCACCAGCTGGAAGTGGCTTTCTGGTTTATGGAGCAAGACGGAACTGGAAAGTCAGTCATTCTCATGGGCACCCCGCCCCCACCCCAACCAAAGGAGCCTTCTAGAGAGCCCCCTACCCCTCCCCCCCGCCCCAGCCGTGGCCTGGCCAGGCTCCCAGGCTAGACTCTGCCTGTGGCACCCGAGGGCTCTGAATGGGCTCCCTGTCTGCCAGAGCAAACAAGATCCCCCGTGGGTGGGGCCGGAGGTTAGGAGGGACGCGGAGGAGGACAGGGGACTTTTTCTCTCTGGATGTTCCCATTAGGGAGAGCCTGCCAAGGGCTTTGCCAAGGGATTTGCCAAGGAGTCCAGTCTGCTCCAACATTATGGATTCACCACTAAATAGCCCCATTCAAGGAAGACAAGGCCCAAAGGGCTTTTAGAATGCAACTGCTTCCCTGTGCCCCAGCCAGAGGCACCTCTCGTCCACCCCAGCCTGCCACCCAGATTTCCTCCTGGCATCAGCAGCACCCCCCCCCCCCGGCCCCCCTTTGNCTTTGTCTGCCTAGTTCCTAAGCGCTCTGTGTGCTGGGACACACCGTTTCCCGCTCTAGCTTCAGTTTTCCTATCTGTAAAATGTGGGAATTGATATCTGGCTTGCTGGCTGTCCTGGGGTTTCAAAAAGGGCTCGGCTTAGATAGTGTCTGGCCTTAGTCACTTCTCCGTGAATGGCCGCCGTTGTTGTTATCCAAACCTTGAAGCAGTTTGTGGGGGGGTCCCCCAGCCTTGCTGACAGCCCAGGGGCTGGATGGCAGCAGGAGGCCTGAGGCCCTGCTACTTGCTGTCAATCCACTTCTCTCAGCCCATTTCCCACGGGGCCTGGTTGGGTGGGCGGTGGGGAGAGGACAGGTATCTGACATTTGCCGACTGCATACACCTCTTTCTTCAGTCTCCAGACCTGGAGAAGCATGCTGTCTGTCATCACTCCCACCTTGCCCCCCTCCACCCACCCCTGCAACCCAGCCCATGGGCTTTAGGAACCTCTAAGGTCCCTCCCCTCCAGGTCCAAGCCAGAGCCCTGGTGCAGCCTCTGACACCCAGGATTTAACACACTCAGAGCAGGAGCTCCCAGCACAGTCTGGGGGAGCCCCAGACTCCTCAGGTTGGCAGGAGAGGCGGAAGGCAGGGAGGACTACCAGCCCCTCCCCTCACACCAGTTCAGGAGGGCATCCTGTGATTACTGCCCGTGGAGACCACCAGAAGGTGGACTTCTTGAGTCTCGGCCCCAGGCGGGTCGTCTGACACCTTGGAACCCCTGAGACAACTGTGCTTCCCATTTGGAAACCTACAGGAAAGGGAGAAAAAGTGTCTTTCGAAGAGTTAGAGCTCAATAAATACTTGTCGACTTCGTTGAGTTTACCCTGAAAGGAAATTACACAAGAGTGGCTGAAAGGAGGCCAGCGCAGGGGTGAGAGGGAAAGAATTTCAACCTCAGAGTTGTCGGAGTGGTGTTGACCTGGGGCAGACAACTGCGTGTCGGTGCTTCAGTCCCTCCACCTGCAAGGGCCGGTGACACCTATCCCCATGAGGGCGAGGAAAGGCCACGACATGTCCCAGGTGGCTGGCTCTGAGTCGGAGCACAGCAAATGGCCCTACATTCCGTACTCTTCTACAGGCCGGGACTGGAGCCCCTTGTCTCAGACTCCCAGAGAGTGTTCGACCCACTCCCTGCAGGGGCCCCTGTGTGATGGCACCCCCACATGGGACCCAGGGGCCCAAGTATCTTGGTCTGTTCTTCTTTGACTTTCGGTTTCTGGGCCTGGTCCCCTCTCATGTTGGGGCCTCACTGCCAGATGGAGCATCTCCAAGAGTCCTTGAACTTGACTGTTGCCTGGTGGATGCCTTCAGCAAGACCGACACACAGATGACCACTAGCCCCCACATTCCAACCAGGAGACTTCTGCCCCTGAAGCCACCATGTGAAAACGGCAAGCCACCAAAACCACCATCAACAGAATACGGATTGAATCAATTAAATATAACCATAGGATGGAATACAATACAGCCATTGAAAAGAATGAACCAGAGTGTATTTGAATGATGTCTCATAGGTAGTAAGTAAAATCAGCAAGAGATAGAGTTGTGGATACAGAGAAATGGAAAGTACGCACTCTCTCTTGATTTTGGAGTTAATATTTTCCTGCAAGTATTCAGCTGTTAAAAGCTTCTTTGGGGTGGGGACACCTGGGATTTCACTGTACCTTTCTCCTTCTGCTATTTTTTAAAAACTCTGTGTACGTCGTGTGTTTGGTTTAAATGAGAAGAACTGCCTGTGCTGGTCACCTGAGGTTCAGGACATGGAAAGAGGTTTTGTTTAAAATAGAGCAGGAGCTGATGGGTGGGAAGGAGCCAAGGGACCCCTGACAAGCCCAGTTCAGCACATTGTGTCACTAGAGGCAGCTTCCGTTCACGCTGTTCCAGATTACTATCCGGGCCCTCCAGGTGAAAGGGATGTACGCCACACCAATTACGAGAATCTCGAGAAGGAGACTCCCTCTTCTGTCTGTCTATCCACCCACTTATCCCCTCACCCATCCACAGGACTGCAGTGCCCTCCCCCCATAAAGGGGGGGAGAGAAAGCAAAGCTGCTGCTACTAAGTAAATAATCCTGTGGATAAATCCACTCTGCGTCACTCCCCTGTCCCCCCTCAGTGCCACTGTCCCCACAACCTCAGTGGAGGGAGGTTTGCAAGATGTGGAAGAGCCCTTGTTCATGTGGCTGACACTGACAGGAGTCATTTTTCCTGGCAATCAAACAGAATGCTCACAGTCGAGCCCCTTGAATGCTCTCAGTGCCCTGAGAGGTGAAATAGCTACTATGAAAGGTATCTCCTAGAAAGACTCCATTCAGAGGTGTGGTCTAGAGTTCTTCCAAACCAGCTCCCATGTCTTATAGTTTCCCTGCCTGCTGCTTTGAAAGAAATGACAGGGTCAAGTCAACCGATTTTTCCCAAATCCTTCTTACACCCAGCTCTCTGTGGTGAATGTAAATAGGAGATAGCCCCTCACCTTCTGGGGTTTCCAATTCACTGGGGGTTTGTCCTACTAGACAGGCCGAAGAGTCACCATAACTATTGCCCAGCTGATTGGCCCCAGACAACAGGCCAGTCCTGTTGTTTAATAGTATCTGTTCTGGGTTGGGACCCCTGAGTTTACGCCTGGAGTGGCAAAGAGCTGAAAGCTAATTTAGGGCAAGTCACTTTTCCTCTTTTGGTCTGTCTCCCACCCACAGCATGTGGGGCAGCTTATACTCAGAGAAAATATTGTGCATGTAGGTGAAACAACCAATAATCCTCTACCTGGCATATTTGCATGGGCCAACAGGTATGTGTCTGTTCTGGGAGGTTGACTTTTAGGAAAATGGGAAAAAGCCATGTCCACTAAATCAAGGCAAGTAAGCACAGGTGGTAGAAGTGAATTTGGAGTAGAGTGGGCTTGCTGAATGGAAAAGGAGAAATCATGTTGCATGTAGGGTGCTGTGAGAGAAAAGGAACATGGGTGGGTACAAGAGGAAAGGAAGTTGCCCAGACACCTTAGCTTTTTTGTGGTAAAAAGATGGATCTGAAAGTTTGGAGTGTATGGGGAGTGGGGGAGGTGTGGGAAAAGAGGACTGACAGGAAAGGATCCTTGAGATCTAAAATCTCTCAGGCCCTACAAAGAGAGAAGAAGCCAAGATCTGGGCAAAACAGTGAAATGACACTTGAGGAGCTGAGCACTATGTTTCGAGAGATGCAGAGCTGGGAAAAACTCCTCTCTTGCTTCATATGTGCTACTGTTCTCTGATGCTCTGCTGGCCCCTAGAGGGATCCATTATAATAAATGCCATTAAACAGACATCCAGATTTGCGCTCTGCTCCTAGGCTGTCCACGAGTTAGCCAAGCTGTGCTTCAGTTGGTTTTCTAAGGGATTCAGAGATAGCAGTGGAGGAGGGCCCGCAGAGAGGATGACAGAAGGGGTGACTGAGTCTCAGAAAAGGTTTCGGGCAGTACTCTCACGCTGTAGGGCTTTGCAAGGTGCTTTCTGCTCTGTAGAAACCTGTTATGGAATGCCACACTTACCAAAGAGACAAATGAGGGACAAAAGTTAGGGTGAATTCAGGGCGCAGGAGCAGAGGAAGAAGGGTTAACCAAATCTTATGATCAGGTAAGGAGGTATAGTCCTGAAGAGACTAGAGTCTGCTCTAAAAATATTAGCCAACAGCGATGTGTGATGAGCCATTTCTGTGGCAGGTGCTACTTTAAGCATATTAATTACCTCATTTCACCCTCCTCTCAGTCCTACAAGGCCGAAGAGTATGATTGTTATCTCAATTCTGGTCTTAGAGATAAGGAAACTAAGACACAAATTGTTTTAGTTGCAGTTACACAGTAATTATATTAGTTATCTTTCATTGCATAACAAATTACCACAAACTTAATGGCTTAAAACAAAGTACATTTATGATCTCACAGCTTCTGTGGGTCAGGAACCCAGGCACAGCATAGCTGAGTGATACAGCTAGGGTCTTTCATGGGACTGTCAGTCAGGTTTCATCTGGAGACTCAACCGGGGAAGGGCCTGATTCCAAAGTTTATGGGGTCGTTGGCCAGTGGCCATTCTTTGAGTGCTGTTGGGTTCCTCCCTGACTATTGGCCAAAGACCAACTTGGTTCCTTGCTTTATGGGCCTTTTTAAATGATAACTCACAGCATGGCAGTTGGCAACTCCAGCTGGGGAGACGGTCTGCTAGCAAGAAAGTTGCCTCCCTGAGAGATGACTTTGCAAAAAGGAAGTCAGGAGCAATGAACACCCTGGCCTCATTCTCCCCTCCTTCTGATCTCCTGCTCCCACTGGCCAAATTGACCCAGAAGGCAGAGGGCCTAGGAGCTGTGGAGTGCAGTCCACACAGGTCAGACTCCCCAGGAAGAAGCAGAGAAGGGAGGGATGGGGGGGTGACAAACTGCATGCCCTGCCAAGAGACCAGTCCTTTAGCAGGTTCCTCTAGAAGGTTTAAGTGTTCGCCCAATCTTAACCCCTTGGTGGGAGGAAGGTGGACCTTAAAACTGAAGTTTTAAAGGAGACTGAAGTTAATGGAAAACTAGAGATTTAAAGGGAAAATTGAACACCAATCCAAGAGGAAAATACAGCCATTTTCAAATTTAGGTGCAAATGTGTGATTGCATTCATTAATTGTTTAGTTTGTCCCCTTTCAGGAGCACATCTATGGCTTAAGTGAGGCAAGCTATTGCTTTGTGTAATTCTAAGGGTTCTATAGGTCCCCACTATAAACCCCAAATCAAGAGCTTAATCTGTAATGGCAATATTGTTACTATTATTACAACAATTTTAGAGCAATTTTATATCTTTTATATCTTACAGATCATCTTAAATGTATTATCTCACTTACCTGTTCCAGGGAAGCTATCAAGTCCATTGGAGTTTAAGGAAGGAAAGCACCAGAAATAAGGAATCCTTAAACAGGATTCAGTGTTTGCCTGAGATGGGGTCACTGGTTTCCCCGGTTCTCCTTTTTTTTTTTTTTTTTTGTTAAAGATTTTATTTATTTATTCAACAGAGCTAGAGACAGCCAGCGAGAGAGGGAACACAAGCAGGGGGAGTGGGAGAGGAAGAAGCAGGCTCATAGCAGAAGAGCCCGATGTGGGGCTCAATCCCAGAACGCTGGGATCATGCCCTGAGCCGAAGGCAGACGCTTAACTGCTGTGCCACCCAGGCGCCCCCGGTTCTCCTTTTTATAGACCCTTGTTTCATTAAGAAAATTTAAGAGATGTGAGAGGGACATATCACAGAGAGCCCTGTTCTGGCTGTGCTCAGGAGAGGCAAAAATGTGTGTATGATTATGATTACTGATCTAAAATACTATTCACTAGAGGGACACTGGGTGACTGTCGGTTAAGCATCTGACTTTCGATTTCGGCTCAGGTCATGATCTCAGGGTTGTGGGATTGAGCCCCACATTGAGCTCCACACTGGGCATGGAGTCTGCTTAGAATTCTCTCTCTCTCTCCCCCTCTGCTCCTCCCTCTTTCCCCTCCCTCTTTCTCAAAAAAGAATAAAATAAAATAAAGTAAAATGAAATAAAATACCATCTACTAGAAAGCCGTGATACATCCATGGATAGAAACCACCAAAAATTATGTTGTCAAAGATTTCAGTTGACAAGGGAAGATATTCATCATACACAGTTGAGCGAAAAAAAAAAAAACCCTACAGAAGACTATTGTACAGTGAGATTCAATTTTTGAAGAAATCAAATATGTGTATGTGTGTGTGTCTGTGTGTGTGTGTGTGTGTGTGATTAAGTCGTGAAGAGTGGGTATGAAAATATTATCAATGGTTACCTTGTCAGTTGGAGTTCCAGGTTATTATTATCCTTTCGCTTACTTGCATTTTTTAAACCAATGTGTATTTATTATGTAAAAAGTTTGGAAAGGTATGAAAAAACCACCCCTGCTTCTAATACCTTGGAGAGAGATCAAAACCCCAGGGTTCCCATGGAACATATTCTCCTACTGTATTCTCCTCACCTCAGGCACAGCGGGCCCCTTGGGGTTTTCAGTCCACCCTCTTGGCTATCCTGGTGCTTATTAAAAATACACCAGACAATAGACAAGGCAAGAAGACTGGCCCCATGTCCCAGCGGAGGAGGACAAGGGACCCAAGGTGAGCCACCGTGGATACAACAGGCCAGTCAAAGCCAGGGCTTTTTTTTTTTTTTAAACATCTTTTCCATTTTTCCTTCCCTTGCCCTCTGGGGTCAGGGTCTAGTGGTTATAGCGTGGGCATAGGCTCTGGAATTCTGATCGTGCAACTTAAATCTCACATTGGTCTCTTCCTTCTTTATGTTCCACTTCCTATACGCAAATGATGGTGCTGTTTTCTCATCCAGCAAGCAAAGAAGCTCTTCTAGGTGTCCCTGGACTCCTTCCCACACCTCATCCCCTTCCAGCTGGGCTCCAGATGAGAAATATTAACCAACACTTCCTCTGTATAAAATCATTGCCGGTGATGCTTTCACTGAAGACATTCCCAGATCATATAAGGTCTTCTCAGTTCCCAGCAAAGCACCTGAAGGGACCTCATTCTGGAGATGTACAGTCTCAGCTCTCCACGTGTCCCTCTTTCACATGAAAACATTCTTTTGGAGGTCTCCTTTCCCCAGTACTTCTCCCTGAAGCAGTGATGTTTGCTTCCTTTCAGTTGCCTTTCCAGTTCTAGATTCTATTATGTCCCCTAGTGAGTCTCTGAAGTTTCCCTTTTTGGAAATGTTTCAGGTTGGGAAAGGTTTTTAAAGCCACGGTACTCCTGATGATGAATGGATTCACTTTTCAGCATTTTTTTTTTTTTGCATTCCTTCAAAGGGACAGAAGGCTGGAGAAAATGTGATAGCTAAAAGCCTAAATATTGAAGAATTGGGCCCTGTGCTTTCCTTTCAAGGATTATTTCCCTACTTCGGGAATATCTTTCCCAGGTCTCATTAGTCTGTTTCATACCTTGAGTTCAACTTTGTTATTCTTAAACCAGAGCTACAAAAATGAAGTGCCGTCAATCCCCAAAGACCTGTGTCAGCAGGAGCTGGGGAGCACAGAGGAAGCTCCCTGACCTCTTGTAGACAGTGAGTTTGACTACTGCCCTCTTCCAGGTCTCTTACTGTTTCAAGTCATCACAAGCCACTGCCCCAGTCTGAGGGGAACACTCCTGAGGGATGGAAGGACCAACAAAGACCACAGAAAGGCTGGAAAGAAGGAGTACAGCCAAGTCCTAATACCTAGAGCAGCAGCTCCCTTAAAAAACACCATACCTTTAAGGGCAGGGCACTGGGCTTGGGGTGAATCCTGAACTGAGCAGTTTACTTGTTGGGGGAATGAGTCACAAAAAAGGCTTCCTCTCCAAGCATTGAGGCATTGTGGTCTTGGCATAAGGATCAACTTAGAGATGCGTGGAATAGAATTGAGAGTCCAGAGACAAACCCGTGTATCTATGCTCAGTTGATTTCAGACAAGGTTGCCAACGCAATTCAACGGAAGAGAATTGTATTTTAAACAAAAGGTGTTGAGACGTGTGGATAGCCGCATGCAAAAGAACTTACACTCTATTAAAAATGTACCCAAAATGGAAGAGCTAAAATGATTCTTAGCAAAAGCAATCCCCCAAAAAAGTACCTGAATTGGGTACCATCAAAATTATAAACTTTTGTGCTTTAAAGGACACCATTGAGAAAGTGAAAAGACAATCCTCAGAATGGAGAAAATATTTGAAAACCATATATCTGATAAGGGACTTGTTCCTAGAATGTATAAGAATTCTTACAATTCAATAATAAAAATCCACATAACCCAATTTAAAAATGAGCGAAGGATCTGAACAGACATTTCTCCAAGGAAGGTATGCAAATGGCCAGCAGCACATGAAAAGATGCTTGACGTCATTAGTCATCAGGAAAAAACAAATCAAAAGCACAATGAGATATGACTTCACTTCCACTAGGGTGCTTATAATCAGAAAGTCAGATAATAACAAGTGTTGGCAAGGATATGGGGAAACTGAAACCCTCAGACATTGCTGGTAGGAACGTAAAATGGTGCAGCTGCTTTGGAAAACAGTCTGGCAGTTCCTCAAAGGGTTAATTACAGTTACCACATGACCCAGCAAGTGTACACCTGTACCCAAGAGACGTGAAGACAAGCATTCAAATGAGCTTGCACAGGAATGTTCATAGCAGCACTGTTCACAACAGCCAAAGGTAAAAGCAACCCAAGTGTCCATCAAGGGATGAACGGATAAGCAAAAGGTGTGACATCCACACAGTGGGGTGCTATTCATCAATAAAAGGAAGCATAGGAGTTCTGAGAGATTTGTGAAGGTGATCCAGGAGAAAGGAATGGCCGTGAGTGACAGTAACACACAGCAAACTCTCTTGGGCAGCCCTTGGACAGGGTGGCGTGCAGGGGGAAATTCCTCACAGCATGAGACCTGCAGAGGCTTAAGGCAAGGGGTCCACCATCCTGAAGGGAAAGAGAGCAAAGGCAACGGGGGAGGGGGCAGAAAGGGCGCACGTGTAGCTGAGTGATGCCATTCAGCAGCATGGCAGACCGTCTTCATTCCAGCGGGAGAGCTCTGAAGGGCCCGAGCACCTTCGGGCCTGAAAACCACAGGCTTTACCTAATCAATGGCCAGCAGATGCTGGGTATAGTTCCGCAGAGCATACAAGGCAGGCCCCAAACGGCTAAAAATCTGCTTGTTTGAGCTGTTCTTGAAACAATTGGGTGCGCACCATTGGAGTGAGTGTGGCACGGGTGGCTTTTGAGCTGAGGGGTCTCAGCCCGCTATGAAGAAATAACCTTGGGCCATTTTTGGCTTATTTGCGTAATAGGAACGAAGTACTGATATATGCTCCAACATGAACGCACCTTGAAAACATTCTGCTAAGTGAAAGAAGCCAGGCGCAGAAGACTTCATGTTATAGGCTTGCCTATGAAATGCACAGAGCAGACAACTCTACGGAGACAGAAAGGAGATTAGTGGTTGCCTTGGGCTGGGGTGAGGGTTGGGGATGGGGAGGTAATAGATTAAAGGGACCGGGTTTCTTATGATGGTGATGAAAATGTTCCAAAACTGATTGTGGCAATGGTTGCACAACTCTGTAATATGCTCAAAACCACTGCATTGTTCACTTTAAACACGTGAATTGTACGTATGTGCATTGTATCTCAATAAGGTGTTCCAAAAAGGAAAAAAAAGATTAAAACTTCTTTAAAAAGGTTCTTGAATTCACGTTTTCATTTCCTTCAGATAAATATCCAGAAGTGGAATTTAATGGATCGTATGGTATTTCTCATTCTATTCTATTTTTAATTCTTGGCGGAACCTCCACCCTGTCTCCACAGTGGCTGCACCAGTTTGCTTTCCCACCCACGGTGCACAAGGGCTCCCTTTTCTCCGCATCCTCGCCAACGCTGTTCTTGTCTTTTTGATACTAGCCATTCTGACTGGTGTGATGTGGTTTTGACTTGCGTCTCCCTGATGACTGGGGATCCAACGTCTGGCGTCCAGAGCTATGAGAGGATACATTTCTGTTGTTTTAAGCCACCAAGTCTATGGAAATTTTTTATAGCAGCCCGAAGACACAAACACATGGAATAGCACAGAAATGCTGCTGTGTCCTCCCTGTATCATATGAGGTGGCACGTGATGTCACTTTGTCCCCATGGTCATTTTGTGAACAATGATCACTTAGTTGAGGCGACGTCCTTCAGGTTTCTCTGCTGTAAAGTTACTATTTTTCCCTTGGAAGCAAATAAATAAACCATGAGAAGAGACTCTGAGTCTGTATAAATACCTCTTTGCATCATACTGCCCCCACTGGTGCTTGCCTACAATGATGACTCTCACCTGAGTTCATTATCACCGTGATGGTCACAAATGATGATTTTCTAAAGCTAACTATTGTGAAGATGTCAGCTGGCATTAGGCTATAAGGAAGCACATTCCCTTCTCCACGTTTGTTTCTTTCTGTGTTCATGCATTCCTGTCAATACGGACTCAGATTGCTGTTTTATTCAAAAGGCTATAATCAGTTACAAGCACTGCTCATTTTGCTGTTCATACTATCCTGGATTTGCCAGTGGGGTCCCTTTCAAGCAGGCTTCTGTGTTCTTTCTTCTTCTTTTCTCTCTTTTCTCTCTTCTCTCTCTCCGCTCTCTGCCCCTACCCTGTGTCCTTTGACAGGCTCCCATCATTACTTCCTAGGCCAAAAGTCTATGTCAGACTTCTCTCTTCTTTTCCCTACCCCCGTCCTGGAACCTGCTCTTTCCTCGAGGAGCCCGGGCTTCACTCAGTGTGAATGGTACTTAGAAACCAAGACCCGGGCACCAGGTGAACATGCACATTCTCAAAGGGTTTCACGGAGCACAGGCCCAAGGCAATGTAGGCTGTTCCAGCTAGGGGAAAGGCCGGCGAGGCTCTCTGGACAGCTTCGCCATGTGTCTGGAGCTCTGTATTTCCCAGGGGGTCAGAGCAGGAAAGGCTCTGTTCTGGGTTGAACTGCATCCCTTCCAAATTCATATAAGCCCTGACCCCCAGGACTTCAGAATATGAACTTGTTTGGAGATAGGATCTTTACAGAAGTAATCAAACCAAGGTGAGGTGTTAGGGTAGGCGGGCCTTACCCCCCAAAATGGATGTCCTTATAAAAAGGGGGAGTGTGGACACGGAGAGATGGTTAGAGGAAAGATGCCATCGACAAGCCAGAAGGAGAGGCCTGGAGCAGATCCTTCCCCGCAGCCCCCGCAGGAACCGGCCCCACCCACACTCGATTCAGGGTGTCTGGCCTCCAGAACAGAGAGACGATACGTCTCTGTTGGTTGTGACACTTTGTTATGGCAGCTCTACCAGGCTTCTTGTCGCCCCCCGCCACCCCTCAACACGAAGTTTCCACTTGGCTTTGATGAACATTTTGTTTGAAAAACAGGATCTATTGGTTTAAAATAAAAGTTTGGAAATTCATTGTTCCCCTCCACACCCCTCTCACTTCATACGTGAGGATGTCACAGCAATGATCTCTTTGCAGTCTCAAGGCCCCTTTCGGTAACACGTTTGGCTTTCTCGAAGGCTGAAGGCCAAAACGAGGGAAGACGAGGGGCGGCTGGTCTGGAGTCGCTGTGAGGCCGCCTTACGGCTCCTGCAGAAGGTCCCGAGCTCTGTTGGTTCTGAACGTCAGCAGGGACAGCCGTGTCCTGTTCTGCTGGCACATCGGGGACCAGACAGCCCCGCGTGGCTGCAGCCGAGCCACCAGCCTCCCAGGTGCAGAGGCCATCCTCCTCGGCTCGTCCCCTGCACAGCCTGGCACTTCTGGCGTCCGTGCGCCCCCTGGGCCACCCCTGCGCGCAGGCCTGTCTGGGCGGATTGACTGCTGGGCGTCTGGGGATCATCAGCCTCCAGGTGTTGTGAAGCAGCCACTCGACTATAAAGTTCGTTGGTTTCCTTCCACAATTTCCCTCCTCCTCTCTGTCCTCCTCTAAATCCTTCTTGCCCGGCTGGCTCTCGGGCATGTTCGAGATGCATTCACGGAAAGACCTACCTCTGGCGTTTCGGGTTTTACACAGCTCTGGGTCCAAACACGGTTGCCAAAGATTGGATCATGTCGTCTCTCGTGGCTTTGCACAAGGTTCTTATGCCATTTCTGTCTCCTTGGGCAAGAAAAGCTTCTACCAACTGCAGTTCAAGCGGCTAGCGGTTACATGGAAAGAGCTAGCTGGCACTCTTTGTGCCGAGTCCACCGCGAGCCGCTGTCTGCACACGGGCACTAGGCTGCCTTCGCCCTCAGCTCTGCAGGCCACGTATATATACAGTCGTTTGCTCCGAGATCCCTCGTTCTGGTGACATCTGTTCAGAAGCACCATTGGGTTTCCCCCTTGTCCTTCCTCTGTGTCCACAACGGAGAGAGCGGGGATGCCCGTCCTCTGGAGCAGGGCTCACAATGGAGCTTACGCCACCCTCCCCTCCTCTGAAAACTGAAAGGGTGTGGTTGGGTCCCAGGTCAGCTTTATCTGCAGACACAGGCCTGGACCGCATGTGGCCTGTGGTCTCTACAGCACTGTCCCCTGTTGACAAGTCACTTTACCTCTCTGAGCCTTAACGTCTTCATCTGGAAATCATCCAGAGGGCCTGTGGCCTTCCAGCTTGTAGGCCTGAGGCAGAGTCACTGGGAAACTGGACTGGAATCCCTACTTGCTCTGAGATGGGACATTGGCCCTCTCTTACTCTGTGTCCTGGAATCCAAAAGTAGGTCTGTGTGTGTCCATGTGCATAAACACGTCATATAGGCATAGCCATTCTATCTAGAAATTAATAACCCTGTAATTCCTCTGCGGTGTATGGCCCCCCATCCACTCACCGAGCTGTCTGGGCTCATCTCGCCAGCCCGCTCTAAGGCTATGGCCCCACTGCTGGAGCTCTACACAGGCATTTGTGGGTGCCGTGGCCAAATTTCTCAACACACATCCCAACCACGTGCCCCGCACACCCCAGGCCACCTGCCCTTGATCTCTGACTGCCCACCCCCAGGAGAGTCCGTCTTGCCAGCAGGCATGGAAACGTCCCTCCCACAGCGCTGTTGCTTGGTCCCTGAAACTGTAGTGATAATCCCACAGGATGGGGATCCCTAGCAAAGAGGCCTTGGTGTCACTGGGGACAGAGGGGGGATCTTCCTGTCTGGACCCCAATCCTTCCTCACACCACACTGGAGGAGCAGGCTGCAGCATGCTGAATGCCTTCCTCATGCAGGGCAACGATCTGGTTGGGATTTTCTCTGCAATCTTGTTCCCAGAGATTTCCCTGCAGTCTCCTTGTCCTGAGTCCTCGGACACTTGAATCACACTTGTGCTTAAGCTCTTTTTAGTGGAATCCCAGGAAACCCAAGAGATCTGGCTGGACACCAGTGTATGTGACCCTGAGAATTTGGTCACAATTAAGGCATTTTTCTCTGTCCTGAGCACACAGATTCGCTATGAGCCAACGTCCAACTCCACACCCCACTGAGTCTGTCTTGAGTCATCGGAGACACCCCCGACCTCTCAGAAAACAAGGAGCTCTACTGCAATATATCCCAAGACCCCATGACTCTATGCTTCATGGTTTTCTAGCAACAACTAGGAGGAAAAACAACAAAGCTTTGGAAAGCCTCTTCCTGAACTAACTGGCACAATCAGAAAAGATGTATAAAGTTCATTAAACTTGTAAATACTGTGGCTAAGTCAAGAACTCCAGGTTTGGAAGCTTAACATATCCCACGTTTCAGCAGCCCAGTAATTAGACCTGTAGCACGTTCTCCTGGAGCACAAGTATTACAGGGCCTGGGACTCCGAGTGCAAACAGATTCAGGGCTCACCAGAGCATTCTTTTCTGGCAAGGGCACTTCGCCAGATCAGCACTTGAATGACACCTAGGGCTTTATCCACATGGATTAACACTGCACGGCTAACATATCCATGGGCGGGTGGGGGAAGGGGGTCGCACACTGTTCCTCCTTATGCACCTGTTAAGGTACCTGACTCTCAGGTGCTCGGACTTAATGCCAGGCAGCAAGAACCCTTTCTTACCTTCGTATGTGCCAAGGCATTCCTTAGGCCACAAAGTAAATACAGTGAAACTATCGCCTCTCTGCCTTGTAAGACATTATTGCTTTCCTGTCGCGCCTCCCGTTCCAAACCTCTCCACCGAACAACAAAACCCAGGCATCTAGGGAGATGCCATTCTGAGGTTTCCCGCTCACTGCCAGCTGTATTTGTTCTCATGAGGAATATGAGCTGAAAATTATGAAAAATCACAATGTGGAAACTGGCCGTGTTACTTATCTGTTGCTGTGAAAGAAACCAATCCAAGATTGAGTGNTGGCGTCCGTGCGCCCCCTGGGCCACCCCTGCGCGCAGGCCTGTCTGGGCGGATTGACTGCTGGGCGTCTGGGGATCATCAGCCTCCAGGTGTTGTGAAGCAGCCACTCCACTATAAAGTTCGTTGGTTTCCTTCCACAATTTCCCTCCTCCTCTCTGTCCTCCTCTAAATCCTTCTTGCCCGGCTGGCTCTCGGGCATGTTCGAGATGCATTCACGGAAAGACCTACCTCTGGCGTTTCGGGTTTTACACAGCTCTGGGTCCAAACACGGTTGCCAAAGATTGGATCATGTCGTCTCTCGTGGCTTTGCACAAGGTTCTTATGCCATTTCTGTCTCCTTGGGCAAGAAAAGCTTCTACCAACTGCAGTTCAAGCGGCTAGCGGTTACATGGAAAGAGCTAGCTGGCACTCTTTGTGCCGAGTCCACCGCGAGCCGCTGTCTGCACACGGGCACTAGGCTGCCTTCGCCCTCAGCTCTGCAGGCCACGTATATATACAGTCGTTTGCTCCGAGATCCCTCGTTCTGGTGACATCTGTTCAGAAGCACCATTGGGTTTCCCCCTTGTCCTTCCTCTGTGTCCACAACGGAGAGAGCGGGGATGCCCGTCCTCTGGAGCAGGGCTCACAATGGAGCTTACGCCACCCTCCCCTCCTCTGAAAACTGAAAGGGTGTGGTTGGGTCCCAGGTCAGCTTTATCTGCAGACACAGGCCTGGACCGCATGTGGCCTGTGGTCTCTACAGCACTGTCCCCTGTTGACAAGTCACTTTACCTCTCTGAGCCTTAACGTCTTCATCTGGAAATCGTCCAGAGGGCCTGTGGCCTTCCAGCTTGTAGGCCTGAGGCAGAGTCACTGGGAAACTGGACTGGAATCCCTACTTGCTCTGAGATGGGACACCGGCCCTCTCTTACTCTGTGTCCTGGAATCCAAAAGTAGGTGTGTGTGTGTCCATGTGCATAAACACATCATATAGGCATAGCCATTCTATCTAGAAATTAATAACCCTGTAATTCCTCTGCGGTGTATGGCCCCCCATCCACTCACCGAGCTGTCTGGGCTCATCTTGCCAGCCCGCTCTAAGGCTATGGCCCCACTGCTGGAGCTCTACACAGGCATTTGTGGGTGCCGTGGCCAAATTTCTCAACACACGTCCCAACCACGTGCCCCGCACACCCCAGGCCACCTGCCCTTGATCTCTGACTGCCCACCCCCAGGAGAGTCCGTCTTGCCAGCAGGCATGGAAACGTCCCTCCCACAGTGCTGTTGCTTGGTCCCTGAAACTGTAGTGATAATCCCACAGGATGGGGATCCCTAGCAAAGAGGCCTTGGTGTCACTGGGGACAGAGGGGGGATCTTCCTGTCTGGACCCCAATCCTTCCTCACACCACACTGGAGGAGCAGGCTGCAGCATGCTGAATGCCTTCCTCATGCAGGGCAACGATCTGGTTGGGATTTTCTCTGCAATCTTGTTCCCAGAGATTTCCCTGCAGTCTCCTTGTCCTGAGTCCTCGGACACTTGAATCACACTTGTGCTTAAGCTCTTTTTAGTGGAATCCCAGGAAACCCAAGAGATCTGGCTGGACACCAGTGTATGTGACCCTGAGAATTTGGTCACAATTAAGGCATTTTTCTCTGTCCTGAGCACACAGATTCGCTATGAGCCAACGTCCAACTCCACACCCCACTGAGTCTGTCTTGAGTCATCGGAGACACCCCCGACCTCTCAGAAAACAAGGAGCTCTACTGCAATATATCCCAAGACCCCATGACTCTATGCTTCATGGTTTTCTAGCAACAACTAGGAGGAAAAACAACAAAGCTTTGGAAAGCCTCTTCCTGAACTAACTGGCACAATCAGAAAAGATGTATAAAGTTCATTAAACTTGTAAATACTGTGGCTAAGTCAAGAACTCCAGGTTTGGAAGCTTAACATATCCCACGTTTCAGCAGCCCAGTAATTAGACCTGTAGCACGTTCTCCTGGAGCACAAGTATTACAGGGCCTGGGACTCCGAGTGCAAACAGATTCAGGGCTCACCAGAGCATTCTTTTCTGGCAAGGGCACTTCGCCAGATCAGCACTTGAATGACACCTAGGGCTTTATCCACATGGATTAACACTGCACGGCTAACATATCCATGGGCGGGTGGGGGAAGGGGGTCGCACACTGTTCCTCCTTATGCACCTGTTAAGGTACCTGACTCTCAGGTGCTCGGACTTAATGCCAGGCAGCAAGAACCCTTTCTTACCTTCGTATGTGCCAAGGCATTCCTTAGGCCACAAAGTAAATACAGTGAAACTATCGCCTCTCTGCCTTGTAAGACATTATTGCTTTCCTGTCGCGCCTCCCGTTCCAAACCTCTCCACCGAACAACAAAACCCAGGCATCTAGGGAGATGCCATTCTGAGGTTTCCCGCTCACTGCCAGCTGTATTTGTTCTCATGAGGAATATGAGCTGAAAATTATGAAAAATCACAATGTGGAAACTGGCCGTGTTACTTATCTGTTGCTGTGAAAGAAACCAATCCAAGATTGAGTGGCTTAAAATGATCTGATTTGCTACTTCTTTTGATTCTGAAAGGCGGTTTCCCTGCTGGCTCACCTGAGCTCACTCCCGTGGCTACATTCGGCTGGAAGCTCNTCCGTGCGCCCCCTGGGCCACCCCTGCGCGCAGGCCTGTCTGGGCGGATTGACTGCTGGGCGTCTGGGGATCGTCAGCCTCCAGGTGTTGTGAAGCAGCCACTCCNGGCTTAAAATGATCTGATTTGCTACTTCTTTTGATTCTGAAAGGCGGTTTCCCTGCTGGCTCACCTGAGCTCGCTCCCGTGGCTACATTCGGCTGGAAGCTTNCACTATAAAGTTCGTTGGTTTCCTTCCACAATTTCCCTCCTCCTCTCTGTCCTCCTCTAAATCCTTCTTGCCCGGCTGGCTCTCGGGCATGTTCGAGATGCATTCACGGAAAGACCTACCTCTGGCGTTTCGGGTTTTACACAGCTCTGGGTCCAAACACGGTTGCCAAAGATTGGATCATGTCGTCTCTCGTGGCTTTGCACAAGGTTCTTATGCCATTTCTGTCTCCTTGGGCAAGAAAAGCTTCTACCAACTGCAGTTCAAGCGGCTAGCGGTTACATGGAAAGAGCTAGCTGGCACTCTTTGTGCCGAGTCCACCGCGAGCCGCTGTCTGCACACGGGCACTAGGCTGCCTTCGCCCTCAGCTCTGCAGGCCACGTATATATACAGTCGTTTGCTCCGAGATCCCTCGTTCTGGTGACATCTGTTCAGAAGCACCATTGGGTTTCCCCCTTGTCCTTCCTCTGTGTCCACAACGGAGAGAGCGGGGATGCCCGTCCTCTGGAGCAGGGCTCACAATGGAGCTTACGCCACCCTCCCCTCCTCTGAAAACTGAAAGGGTGTGGTTGGGTCCCAGGTCAGCTTTATCTGCAGACACAGGCCTGGACCGCATGTGGCCTGTGGTCTCTACAGCACTGTCCCCTGTTGACAAGTCACTTTACCTCTCTGAGCCTTAACGTCTTCATCTGGAAATCATCCAGAGGGCCTGTGGCCTTCCAGCTTGTAGGCCTGAGGCAGAGTCACTGGGAAACTGGACTGGAATCCCTACTTGCTCTGAGATGGGACACCGGCCCTCTCTTACTCTGTGTCCTGGAATCCAAAAGTAGGTGTGTGTGTGTCCATGTGCATAAACACATCATATAGGCATAGCCATTCTATCTAGAAATTAATAACCCTGTAATTCCTCTGCGGTGTATGGCCCCCCATCCACTCACCGAGCTGTCTGGGCTCATCTTGCCCCCGCTCTAAGGCTATGGCCCCACTGCTGGAGCTCTACACAGGCATTTGTGGGTGCCGTGGCCAAATTTCTCAACACACATCCCAACCACGTGCCCCGCACACCCCAGGCCACCTGCCCTTGATCTCTGACTGCCCACCCCCAGGAGAGTCCGTCTTGCCAGCAGGCATGGAAACGTCCCTCCCACAGCGCTGTTGCTTGGTCCCTGAAACTGTAGTGATAATCCCACAGGATGGGGATCCCTAGCAAAGAGGCCTTGGTGTCACTGGGGACAGAGGGGGGATCTTCCTGTCTGGACCCCAATCCTTCCTCACACCACACTGGAGGAGCAGGCTGCAGCATGCTGAATGCCTTCCTCATGCAGGGCAATGATCTGGTTGGGATTTTCTCTGCAATCTTGTTCCCAGAGATTTCCCTGCAGTCTCCTTGTCCTGAGTCCTCGGACACTTGAATCACACTTGTGCTTAAGCTCTTTTTAGTGGAATCCCAGGAAACCCAAGAGATCTGGCTGGACACCAGTGTATGTGACCCTGAGAATTTGGTCACAATTAAGGCATTTTTCTCTGTCCTGAGCACACAGATTCGCTATGAGCCAACGTCCAACTCCACACCCCACTGAGTCTGTCTTGAGTCATCGGAGACACCCCCGACCTCTCAGAAAACAAGGAGCTCTACTGCAATATATCCCAAGACCCCATGACTCTATGCTTCATGGTTTTCTAGCAACAACTAGGAGGAAAAACAACAAAGCTTTGGAAAGCCTCTTCCTGAACTAACTGGCACAATCAGAAAAGATGTATAAAGTTCATTAAACTTGTAAATACTGTGGCTAAGTCAAGAACTCCAGGTTTGGAAGCTTAACATATCCCACGTTTCAGCAGCCCAGTAATTAGACCTGTAGCACGTTCTCCTGGAGCACAAGTATTACAGGGCCTGGGACTCCGAGTGCAAACAGATTCAGGGCTCACCAGAGCATTCTTTTCTGGCAAGGGCACTTCGCCAGATCAGCACTTGAATGACACCTAGGGCTTTATCCACATGGATTAACACTGCACGGCTAACATATCCATGGGCGGGTGGGGGAAGGGGGTCGCACACTGTTCCTCCTTATGCACCTGTTAAGGTACCTGACTCTCAGGTGCTCGGACTTAATGCCAGGCAGCAAGAACCCTTTCTTACCTTCGTATGTGCCAAGGCATTCCTTAGGCCACAAAGTAAATACAGTGAAACTATCGCCTCTCTGCCTTGTAAGACATTATTGCTTTCCTGTCGCGCCTCCCGTTCCAAACCTCTCCACCGAACAACAAAACCCAGGCATCTAGGGAGATGCCATTCTGAGGTTTCCCGCTCACTGCCAGCTGTATTTGTTCTCATGAGGAATATGAGCTGAAAATTATGAAAAATCACAATGTGGAAACTGGCCGTGTTACTTATCTGTTGCTGTGAAAGAAACCAATCCAAGATTGAGTGGCTTAAAATGATCTGATTTGCTACTTCTTTTGATTCTGAAAGGCGGTTTCCCTGCTGGCTCACCTGAGCTCGCTCCCGTGGCTACATTCGGCTGGAAGCTTAGCGGGGCCAGAAGGTCCAGCAGCGACTCACACTCGGCACACACTCCCTGGCAGACACCACTGGCTCTTAGCTGGGACATTTCAGTTCTCCACGTGGCCCCTTATCCTCCAGGAGGCTGGACTGGCCTCCTTGCATGGGGGCCTCAGGGAAGTGCCCCAAGATGGCAAGAGCAGGAGCTGCAAGGCCTTTTAAGGCCCAGTCTTAGGTCACATAAGCAACCTCTGGTACAATTGGTCAAAGCAAGTCATGTGTCATGCCCAAGTTTAAGAGGAAGGGAAACACACTCCACCTCTCGATGGAAGGAATGACAAAGTCCCTTTGCAAGGGATGACGGGACAAACTGCAGCAGCATCTTTGGGACCGTCTGGAGTAGCAACACGGTGTGACGTCCTCCTGAGCAGTCCCCATCTCGTGGGGAAGGCCGTGTGAGAGAGGCTCATATCCCTCTCTAGACAAAGGCCTTCATTGTTAAAAAAGGCAAAAGGGCGCTGAAATCTTGGGTCTAGAGCTCAGAGTTGAGCTTCTGCCTCTGCTAGCTGGAACTATCTAGGTCGTTAGTGATAGAAACCCCAGTCAAGCTAGCTTCAACCAGAAGAGAAATGTTGCAGAGACCGTGGACCCCGTGGCAGGAACATGGCGGGTCTCAGGGACGTCAGGAACCAGAGGCTTGATGCTCCAGCACCCTTGGTCTCTCCTTCCTGTTTTTCTGAGCACCTGGCTTCCTTCTGCTCACTCTCTGGTTGCAGAGAGCTTCCTCCTTAGGGTGTTCCAGAAGGCTGGAGTGGGATGTTGGACAGACAAAATGATGAGGGGTCTCCTGGACCTCTACTGGAAGGCCTCTACTGAGTTCTGGGCGGCCCATCACTTGATGAGCCCTAGACCGGGGCAGGGCAGTGGTTAGGAGAACAAGGTCCAGAGTCAGACTGCCTGGGCTGGGGTCCCAATTCTGCCACTCATTAGCTGAGTATCCCTAAGTAAGCTACTAAATCGCCTGTGCCTCCATTTCCTCATCTGTGAAATGGGCATAGCTCTTTCTCCTGTGGAGTTGTGAGGGTGAAAATGGGCTAATATGTGCAGACCTCCTTGGACAATGCCTGATTCCACAGTATGTGCTCACAAAATGTTAATTATTATAAATAGGATGAACAGATTTTATTTACATTAATTACATTTATATGATATGAGAATGAGACAATATATAGAAGATCAGAAAAGGTTTTGTTTCCTGGGAACGGAAATGATTAATCTTGGAGAAAATACGTATCAAGGGGGTTTTGCCTACTTTAGAAACTCTTCCTGGGCGTTCACAGTGGAGACATTAACTGTCATTTGTTCATCAAATCTATCTGAAGTCCCCCCCCCCCCCGCCAGCCGCTGGTCTACACAGGGCAGCAGAGCAGAGTGCCGGCCCTCATGGAGCTGACATCTGGTGGCAGACCATAGCCCCCGCTTAACATAGAAATGTGTGTTTCTAGATATGCAAAGTTCCATTAGGCCAAAAAAAAGGTCGTGTCAAATCAGAGCCATTTCCAAAACTGCCACCGAGGAAGGCCTCTCCTAGATTCTGGGCTGCCCACCGCAGCAGACCTTCGCTCCTGCTCTATTCAGAAACAGTTCTTTTCTCCAAATTTCCCAAGTCCCCTCAACCTCCATGCCCAAACAGCCACCCAGAAACCCCCCACATAAACCCAGTCCATTCTACTGTGGGTCGAAGGAAGAGAGAACCAGATCCCTGAGCAATCCCTGGAGCAAACCCCACAGACTTCCGGCTCACTCAGGTGTGAACTTCCTAGGCAGTCCGGCGCCTTGACTTTTCCACTGACTTGTGCGTAGTTTGTGTCCATGTCTTCCCTCCAGTACCAAATGAACTGTTCTGGGATCACCCTGGGTGAAGAAAAATGATCTCTAAACTGGATGGCTTTTTACCAGCTACCATGCTCTATCACCCTCACCAGGTCACAGAGGCCTCGGAAGGGCGCGGGGCCTGTCCAAGCACAAGCAAGACCCACACAGCCCGTCAGGCCCGCCGGAGGGACAGCTGAATGAGGTCGGGTGTTCATCCCTTCAGAAAAATATTTGAACACAGCTGTTACCCTCCTTCCTGCCACCCATGTGGTTGTGTTTTTAAATATGGCTTGAACTTGAAGCCGTTTCCATTTATAAAAATTCTTTAGCAAAAATGCTCTTTCCAATAACAATATTCCCATGTGTGCCTTTGCTTCTGATATTTTCCTTATAAATGAATCTGCTAAAACAGAGTCCTCTTGTCCTTTGGATTTTTGTGTCCACAAACCAGCTTGCCCCCGCCTTGTGGTTCTGGGACCTCTTGCTTTGGCACAAGAACCCACAAAAGGCAAGCTGCCCTCTTTTCATCCCGGGTTGCTTATCTTATGCCGTTACGACCGTCTGGGCAGGGCTCCGGGCCCCAAGTGTGAGCCCGGTGTGTGGTGGCATCCCACAGCCACAGCCCCAGGGCTACCAGGCTCCCTGCAGGAATGCCCAGGCCCTGGTGTCCACGCAGCGCCACGCAGTCCCTGTCCGGCTTCTCTCCATGACCTTCCACTCTGGAAAAAGAGAGAGAGAAAACACAGGCCACCTTGGTAGTCTCAGCCTGCAAATAGCAGGAGCCTCTAGGTCAACGACTCCATCCCAGAGGCCCCCAAACTTGGCTGGACTTCAGAGTCACCCTTGCAGACTCCCGCGCACAGCCACACCCATGCCAATCAGGGAAGACTCTCGCAGGCAGCCGTCCAGCTGGAGGCTCTGGGAGTCTCCTCAGGCGATCCCAGGGCACCAGTGAGGCTGAGAACCGCTGCCCCAGGGCATACCCGCAGCACCCCTCCCGGGATGCAGGGAGTTCGAGCGGGCCGCCAAGTGGGATGGGGTCTGCCAACAGCTGTTTCCATCACACTGATAAGGCCTGTAGGGATTTTGCCCGTCAGGATAAGCATCTCCCCCTTGCAGATGTTTCCTGTCTGCCACATGGGGATTGGGTCAAGATAATTCTAAATGGTCTAATTAATTAGAATGGTATAATATCACTCACTTCCAAAGGGTGGCTCCTCTCGAGCTTAGAGTTGCGGAGATCACGGGGACAACTCTTCTTTCGGTCGTTACAAAATTCCTCCCATTCACTGAGTTGTGAAATCTGGAGACACAAACCAATTAATGTTTTAATTTCTTGGTCCATATCACACTTTTTCTAGTATGAAGAAAAAAGAGGCAAAACCAGAAATGTAGATATATGCATGCATATACACGATACATTACACATACTTACGTGAGTATATATACTGTAATATGTATGTATAAATATGTATACACATGCCTAGGAATGATTCCAGAATGACATTGGGTTGAGTTAGAATTTTGGAATGGGAGGCTGGGGCCGTTGACATTCTTTTCCAGAAGATAGGAGAGTCCTCAGTGGCAACGCTGAGATTTTCAAGCCAAGAAAAGTCATATTAACGTAGGTTGAACCCAAAGAAAATCACCTGTAGTTGAGCAATGACCAGATAGCCTTAAAAGAATTTGAAGACATTCCATAATGTGGAATCTGTTGAATCGGATGGAGGATATCATTTTAGTTGTGGAACTTAAATCTGAAAATGTAGTTGAGCAATGACCAGATAGCCTTAAAAGAATTTGAAGACATTCCATAATGTGGAATCTGTTGAATCGGACGGAGGATATAATTTTAGTTGTGGAACTTAAATCTGAAAATGTGAGCGCAGTGGTGGGGAGGCAAGCCCTGGCTGCTCCCCCCAGCACTGATTACAATGCTGTGTGGCTGGAGGTATTCCTCGTCTCCCAGCCCGGGGACTACTAAGGTCCTTGAGGGCAGGGTCTCCTTGTTCATCGTCCAGCAAGTGCCTGGCATTGAACTGGATACACCTTCAATCTTGGTTGGAAAAATAAATACATGACTCAATACTTTCAATTGTTCAAAACAGAACTTATGAATTAATTGGGTTTTAGGTTTAGGAGTAAATTGAAAAATATTATCAGTATAATCTGCCTCTCTCCACACACACAACTACTAAGGTCCTTGAGGGCAGGGTCTCCTTGTTCATCGTCCAGCAAGTGCCTGGCATTGAACTGGATACACCTTCAATCTTGGTTGGAAAAATAAATACATGACTCAATACTTTCAATTGTTCAAAACAGAACTTATGAATTAATTGGGTTTTAGGTTTAGGAGTAAATTGAAAAATATTATCAGTATAATCTGCCTCTCTCCACACACACAGCTTTCCACAATTCCCCCAACCACTAAGTGACTATTTTCCTCTCTGACTTTTCTATAGAGCCATTATAGCAGAATCACTGAAATGCTTTGATCTATAAAGGCAAAAAAATAATTTGAAAAGGAAGTAACCATGAGATACCTCATGCTGGGTTCTGCCATTAAGGAATGGAAGGTATTTTTTTCTCCAGGTATGAGTCTCTTCATAAAACGGTTGTCCAACTGGCTACTTCCTACCTATAATGTAGGGATTGCATGGAAACAGGGAAGCTATATATACGTGCATTGATGAAGGAAAGATATTTTAAATGGTGTTCAACCAATAATATTGTAAAAATGCCCAGGAGACTTGTGATGTGGAGCCAGAAGGAGTCTACGAGGTGAGGTTATGTCTGCCCCAGTCCCCTTCGAAGCACTTAGAAATGCTGCAAATGCAGAATCAACTCAATAATCTGCAAAGGTGGAAAGGGGAGGTCCTTCCCTCTGGGGCTTAGTTTAGCTCCGTCTTTTGAAGGGAAAGCAAAGTATCCATCTAAATAAGAAACATTTTAGCTTTGTAAAGCAGGGAAAACTTTGAGTGCTAGAGAGATCTGGAATTGTTTTGAATCCTAATATTTTATAGTGCCACAGGAACGCCGAAGATTTTGCGTACTAGATTAACTAAACCAATTATTCTTTTTTACATTCTTTTGTTGTTGTTGTTGTTGTTAAAGATTTTATTTATTTATTTGACAGAGATAGAGACAGGCAGTGAGAGAGGGAACACAAGCAAGGAGAGTGGGAGAGGAAGAAGCAGGCTCCCAGCAGAGGAGCCTGATGTGGGGCTCGATCCCAGAACGCTGGGATCACGCCCTGAGCAGAAGGCAGACGCTCAAAAACTGAGCCACCCAGAAGCCCCTCTTGTTTACATTCTAATAAAACTCTGTCTCTTGGAAAAACTTCAGGCAATCTGTTAGTGAAGGGTGTGTAAGCCCAATGGAAGCAGTTCAGCCTCCTCTGTCCAAATTGGGACTGGAAAACCAACAACCAGAATTGAAGAGACTTTATTTCTTGTACAGAAGTGCTTGGGGTTTTTAATGCCCTGCCTACATTTACAGATCCGCTTGCGAATGAGACCGACTCGTAAGTTTATAGAGGGGTTGTTCGGAACCTGGAAAGAATACTAGGTCCTGTATCTTCACCAACCTGACTACCTTAGTGTTTTATGCCTCAGCATCCCTGACTTTGCATTCCTCTAACTGGCTTTGGCTTCTGTGCCTCCGTGAACTTGCCCATGCTGTTACCTCTGCCTGGAATTCCCTCCCTTCCCTTCTCTATTAAACAAACACTTAGTCTTTTTTCAGAACCTGGTGCCACCTTTACTATGAATCTTTTCTCAATTCCACAAATAGATTTCATTGCTTCTGCTCACGTGCTGCCTCCCACTTCAGCTACTAAAACATGTACGTGCACTTAAATATTATTACTTATTCTTTCCACCTGTCAGTCTCCATCATTAATCTGTGAAGCCCTTTAGGACGGATTATGTTTCATTGATCTCTGTATGTCTGGTGCCTAGTCCAGCACATCTTTGGTTCCTGATTTAAAATAATCCATCAGGAAAGTTGCAACAAAATGCAGGAGTAAGCGAAGAAAGAAGATATGGAACCCAAGACATAATGCCTCTGACCCATTAGAGCAGTAGTGGCAAGTCCAAGGATGACAGTTGTGCAGTAGACTGAAATCAATCAGTAGGGGGTGAGACTGAAGAATGGGAGATCCTAGGAGAAAGGACTTGTGAGGAAGAAGAAAGAGAGAATACCTGATATGATGGAGATTCCAGGGCAGAGTGAGGGTGGAGGGAAGCTGAAGCTATAACAATGACAGTACGTAAAAGGAAAGGCTAGTCAAAACTCTAGGAAAAACCAAAAACTTCACACGAGTTCTTTATAAGAAAAGAAATGGCTCATTTCTTGGAGCTGAAACAACATTTACATAGTCATAAAAACAGAAATTTTGATTGTTAATTTAACTACAAATAGTGACATATCTGTATCTGGACAGAGGCGGAGAGAAGCTGTAACTAAGGGCCAGTGAAATCTGAGCCTAAGTTGTTGGTAGGACTTATGGAAAAGCTCCTTAATAGGTCAAAAAGCATGTGGGCATTCCCCTTTTCCTTTCTCTTGTCTCCTTTCTGGCCAGATGTAGAGTCCAGGGTTTCTCTAATCATTTAGCATCCAGCTTCCTTCTATCTTTCTGCTCCCTGTGTCCGGTTTCTCTTATGTGAGAGATAAACAAATCTTTATCTTGTTTAAGCAGCTTTTGCTGGATCTCTGTACTGGCAGCTGAACATAATTCCTAGCTGATACAAGAAATACAGCATTTTATTTAGAGATGTGGAATTAGCCACCCAAAGAAACACAGCCTTCTCCAGCTGTGTCAAACAAGTTGGGGCATGTCCAGGTGGAGGGGGTATGTGGGAAGGGCACGCACACTCTTGACTGCATGCGCACACCCATGTCAAGGGGTGAAGAGTGAGCATGTGGGGAGAGCCAGGCCGAGTCAAGGGTGCACCCTCACAGTGGCAGCTTTACCTAATTCCTAATAGGATACATATGTTTGGCCATTGATTTAAAATGCAGTTTGAATTATGGAATCACTGTTTGGGTCAACATAGGCTGGATGCTGCTGGTTAAACTCCAGGGTTGATATTCTTCCTGTCCCCTTACCCTGTGTGCATTCCCACTTACATATCTTAGCTGCCGCAGGGAGCTTCATTCCCTGATATTCCTAGCAGGGATGCTATGAATGGTTGTTCAAATCGTGCACTGAACTAGTCATTAACGGGACTTCACTGACAACCTCTGTATGGAATGGTGGTGCCCTATCTCTAATTGCCTTTTAAATCTAAAATGCTTGCCATGGCCAACGATGGCCACCATGGTCCGTCCCCACCTATCTCACTAACCTCATAGTGACTTCCCTTGCTCGAGCCACTCTAGCCAGAGTGCACTTCTCCCTCTTCCTCATATTCCTGAAGCCCAGTAACACCTCAGGACCCTTACACTTGCCCTCTCTGCCTGGATGTTGCCCCTCATTGATCAGTAACTGGATGTGGGCTGATGTCTAAATCGGACCTGACTTTGAGGGAGGCAGTGTCCTGTGGCAGTCCCCAGAGGCCTGACAGCCTAGGGCCATCTGCCGTTAGCACTCCCAGCAGCGTTGTTCTTGAAGGGGGACATGGCTGGCACCTCACAGTGTCCACCACGTCTGTCTCGTTCATCAGTACATCTCAAGTGCCTACAACAGTACCTGGTTCCATTGGAAAGAACTCGATACGCTTTCAGATGAATCTTAGTGGACTGAGAGTCAGGCTGTGTCCTTCAAACAGCCATTGCATACTTGTACTCTAAACCATTATGTTTAATCTTAAATTTCAATCCCATTAATCTTGGAGCAGATAAGTAGACAGGAGACAGATCTTATCTTCACTGTCCCAAGCGCCTTACTGCCAAAACAGAGAGCCTGACAGAAACACACATTTATCAAACACTCCTTGACCTCACTCACCCAGGGGTGTACCGTTTGCCTTCACTGGTCACTGTCCCGGTGGGCATGCTCTCCCCCCAGCTCTGATGCATCATTGGCTTTGGACCTGCTCTTGCATAATGCAAAGCAAATGTCCTTCTAGTCAGGGAATTCCCCTTGGCCGGTCTTTACTTAACCGTGTCAGCTCTCAACCTGAGACCTCCGCCTCCCAAGGAATGTTCTTATTGTAGCAAGGCCCTTCATTCAGCATCGAAGGTGACTCCTCAGAACACAGTCTGGGCCTTCTTCATTTATTTTAACTTCTTTATTCACAGATATTAAAACAAATTCAAACGAAGATTGACTTTAAATAAAAAAGAGAGTGCTGAGCTTGAGAATCTGAAGCATATTTTACTAGGAAATTAACCTGAAAGGAGATGATCAAAAACTCTGATGTTAAGCATGGTCATGTGACTTATTCTGGCCAATGAAATATGAGAAGAGATGAGTGTCATTTCTGGCGCAAGCTTTAAGAACCAGTGCAGAATAGAAACCGAAAATAAAATGGTGCAGGGGCGCCTGGATGGCACAGCGGTTAAGCGTCTGCCTTCGGCTCAGGGCGTGATCCCGGCGTTGTGGGA
>NC_048234.1:41258302-41304052 GCF_002007445.2 Ailuropoda melanoleuca
TCATGTCTATGATGCTGACATGCCAGGGAACAGAAGTGTCCGCAAGAAGCAAACTTTTGTTTGAACCACAGAGGGTGGGAATTGTTTGTTACTGAAGTGTAGCCTAGGCTCTACTGACCAGTCAGCTCTCCCTTTCTCTCTCTCTTTTGTTTTTTGTTTGTTTCATCCTATTCACCTCTGTAAATCCACAGTGATGCTTGGACTCCCCTTTCAATGTGCCTCCCATGTATTTTGTTGCCTCTCCTAGTTACCCCTATGTCTCTGCCCCACCCTCCGTGATTCTCTCTGCTGCTCTGAGAGATTCCAGGTTTCACACCCCGTCAGCATGCTGCAAGTGTTCTATCCCCAGCTACTCTGCCCAACTTCTCATGTCCCCCTCCTGGTGCCGACCTGTCACAGAGATCCTGCTTCTGGAAACAGCCAAGAGGGAGGAGGGGGCTCACTGAGCAACTGCCCACCAGTTTCCCCCATCTGATCTCACACCCCACCTCCCTTCCCCTCATTAATCTCAGAGGTAATATATTTTCCTAAGGACAGGGAGAAAGAGATCAATGTGTCTTGATTTAAAATTCATGTTTGTGACTAGATAATTCCTTTTTCTAGTTTCCAGTCCCCACTTCTCATATCAGTGCATGGTTCTAACTTCCATTAAAATATGACTCCAAACTCACCTCGTTCAGGAAACATTTCAGGACTGATTGCACATGAATTGATTCATTCCTTTGCTAGTTGCCCCCCGGAACTTAGCTATTCAAGGGCGCTGCGTTAATGTTCCCTTGCTGTTGAGATCTTTTGTAAATGTGTTCTTTGGATTTCCATGCTGCCTTTTCAGACTCGATTTTACATGTAGGATTAGCAAAAACAGCTCAGAGTTGAAATACAAGGGGATAAATTAATCTTTCACTGAGAAATATTAAAATACCTTACTTTACAAACAATAAGAAGTCATTTAATTGGAATCCTTTCAGAGGCCAGATCTTCTGTTTCTTCAGGAAGTGTGCCAGATTCACGGGTCTGCACATCTTACTCACCCACCAAATATGTTTAACTGGCTTAGGAGACACATTTTCGAAGGCAAAATTTTCAATTATTTTCAGTGAGTTGCTTTCATTTTATTTTACTGTATTTCATTTTATTTTATTTTATTTTATTTTATTTATTTTATTTTATTTGTTAGAGTTTTTATTTGTTTAAATAATTTCTACACCCAACGTGAGGCTTGAACTCACAACCTCAAGATCAAGAGTCGCATGCTCTTCCGACTGAGCCAGCCAGGAGCCCCGAGTTACTTTTATTTTTTNATTTCTACACCCAACGTGAGGCTTGAACTCACAACCTCAAGATCAAGAGTCGCATGCTCTTCCGACTGAGCCGGCCAGGTGCCCCGAGTTACTTTTATTTTATTTTTTTTTTTAAAGATTTTATTTATTTGACAGAGATAGAGACAGCCAGCGAGAGAGGGAACACAAGCAGGGGGAGTGGGAGAGGAAGAAGCAGGCTCATAGCAGAGGAGCCTGATGGGGCCCGATCCCACAACGCCGGGATCACGCCCTGAGCCGAAGGCAGACGCCTAACCGCTGTGCCACCCAGGCGCCCCCCGAGTTACTTTTAGAGAAAACATCTTGACACATGAGTCTCATCTTGCAATGCGGTTGATGTTTGATGATGTTACTTGCTTATTGACTTGCTTGTTCATTCAATTATTTAAAAAGCGCTCAATAGGCACTTACTGGGAACGTGGCACTCTGTGGGTAAGGCAAGATACACAAAAGAAAACAGAAGACATGGTGCCTACTTCTGTGGAACTTGACATTCATTTATTCCAACAAGAGGAGGAGGAAAAAGGGAAGCAGCTCCAAGGTGCCAGTCACCTTGAATGTGGCTGGCAGATCAACCAAATTTGAGCATTGATATTTACATAGTGCAGGGCGTGGCTTCCAATTTTTTGAGCTATCGGGTATAGAGTAGGGACCAAGGTGCAAAGCTGGGGCAAGGCCATATTATTAAACTAAGTATAGAGTGGAAAAACTGAAGGAAAATTTGGTCATTTCCTCTCCTTTATTTCCTTCGCTGCATTTTATTATGACCGCTCCTACCATTAATAGCGTTCATTTACTGAGTATCAGAGACAGAAATTGAGATGAGTTTCGGGCCGATACTGATTTCTTCAGTGCTTTGGCCCCTCTTTTGAAAGGTGAGATGGGACTCAGAGCAGGGCATCCCTGGCGTGTTAGGTTCCGGAGCATGGCGTGGAGCATAGGAGGTGAGGACACAGACCTTCTTGGACCTTGTTGAATTGGGGTCCGGCAAGACAAGCCCCATTTCCCTCTTTATCTGTGAAACTGTTGATGAGCCTGGAGCTGCTGGTGGTCACAGTGGCAGGTTTGTGGAGACAGCTGGAGTTTTCAACTCCAACCCAGGATGAGTCAAACACACCAAGGGAATCTGGGGTTCAACATAGGACTTGCGCCGCCCCCTCCCTGCCTTCCTCTTGGCTTGGGTACACAAGCCAGTAAAGCAATTTCCCTTTTCTTTCTCATAAATAACTTCCAACTGGGCTTCTATCACTTTCAACCTAACAGACTTAGTTGTAGAGGCCAGTGAGTACACAAATATTTACACACGGCGTCGTCTAACCCTTACGAAAAGGAGGCGGTGATGACAAACTTCATTTTATAAAGAAACCAAAATTCCAGATTGTGTCACATTATCTTTGCTATCATAGGATCCTTTCCTGCTCTTCACTAAAGAGCCTTTATTTATTGATTTTTCAAATTAAATTTCTTCATTCAGAGGTGCCTAAACATCTTTTCATGTGCTTGGTCATTTTTTAAAACAAATTTCCTTATTTCTTCATGAGATTCTTCTTTTAACTTTGGTCTCATTTTCTTATTCATTCAAAGTCATAGGGGCCCCTGGGTGGCTCAGTCAGTTAAGCGTCTGCCTTCAGCCCAAGGTCGTGATCCTAGGTCTTGGGATCGAGCCCCACATCAGGTTCCCTGCTCAGCAGAGACTCTGCTACCCCCTGTCCCTCTGCCCCTCCCCCTGCCTGTGCTCTCTTTCGTGCATTCTCTCTCTCTCTCTCTCAAATCAATAAAAATTAAATCTTTAAAAAAATAACATATATCAAGCAACTACAATAAGCCAGGCATCGTGCTAGATTCTAGAACACCATAGTGAGCCAGATGGGCACACTGGCCATCTGCTCAAAGAGTACAGTCCACTGGGGAAGAGAAACGGGCAAGTCACAGACCAAGCGACCACACACTGCAGTGAAGGAAGTGCACGGTGCTGGGGAAACGCACAGGAAGGGCACTCCATTCTAGAAGGGTCGGGAAGACCCAAAACAATCCCTGAAAGATGCCTCTTTCCTTTTGTCCCTTACTACTATTTTTCATCATCTCTATCTCACACAACATGCTTTCCTTGTACTTGTTCTTCCGTTCATGGCTCATAGACCTGAGTCCAACAGGCGTTTATGGACCATCCGCTGTGGGTTAGAAACTGCCCTAGGGATAGATTGATAGACTAATGGGGCGACAGAAGACAAAAGGGCATTTCTCTGAATATGGATCCTTCTGATGAAAGTCGCTTGGGATGCTGCAGAGCACGGACAGGGCTCGTTGCTCTCCGCGATGCCGCACTCTATGGCTTCCTCTCCTGGCCCCCCTCTAGGAGCCAGCCTCTGGTGATCACCCAGCTGATTCCCACCCCTCGCCAGCTCCCTTCATTTCCTCATCTAGAGTTTACCACCCTTATTTCCTAATCCCTCCACTATTTACATGGAAGTGAAGAATATGGAAATAAACAAAGAGGTTGCTTTTATTGTATTTGTTTTCTTTTAGCAAGTGAAAAACATAGGCCAACAACCAGATCCGCTCTGGGATTTGATTGTATTGAACTGGAGGAACAATGTTCCTTTGTCTAACTCCTGTTAGCTTTATGCCTTCATTTACCTCCCATATGTTCCCCTCATTCGTTCCATTCATGCTGTTGCTTTTATTTTTGATGACCCATTGTCTCTAAATCTTTCTTGAGAGTGATGATGGGGGGCAGGGAGTGGCATGAATGAATGAATGAATGATGTACTGAGTAGCATATTTGCAAGAAGGGCGTAAGAGGGTGTAAAGTCACCTTTGCCCGATTTATTCTATTATTCCGTTTTCTCTCTCCTGACTTTCTATTAGTTGGGCTCCTCCTGGGCCTCTGTTTTTTCATTGTTTCGTTAGGTTTTTCCCCTCTTGCCGAAGGCCCCTGCTTGCACCCAGTTCTGTCTGTTTTTTCTGAGACAACAGTGGCTGATTCTCCAAGTCTGCAACAAAACGGACAAGGACGAACGGACAGCCTGTTTCACTGCCCTTCGAGCCTACATAGCCTTGGCTTCCCCATCAACTCTTCCTGGTATTTCAAACATGTGCGAGCTGAGATAAGATTCTGAAAATACCAACAAAACCCAGGCCTCCACGCAAAATAATCCAACAGCAATAATATTCATAGCAGCAGCACCCACCAGGGTTCACAAGCCACCACTGAAATGTTATTATTGTGCATTGAAATCTGTGGTGTCCCCACTACGGAAGCAAAACATGAGATTTCACTAAATCACATTGTGTGTTTCTCAAAGCCCGTGGAAAGCCCGATTACACTAGGAACTCACTATTCCATTTCATTTCATTTCATTTATTTCATTTCATTTCATTTCATTTCATTATTTCATTTCATGAAAATAAAACTTGTTAGCTTTAAATTCAAAGCATGACAACAACAACAACAACAAATTATTCTTAAATGTTGCCTCCTTTAGTAGAAGATTCTTGTCTTTGCCATGCTTCTCTGTGCGTTGCCACCAGTTCAGGGTGAAAAGTGACATTAAATCACATTTAAAGCATCTAAGCCAGGCCATTTGCTTTGTATCTTCTGGAATTAAATGATGCCGGTAGCCAGAAATCTGACTCGGGAATGTGGAGGAAAAGGGGGAAGAAGAGGAGCAGAAGGAAAGAGAAGGGACAGACAGTAGCATGAGAGGAAGAAAAGAACTCCGTGAGCAACCCGGACTGCAAAGGGAGGCAGGATTCAGCTGGTGTGGAAACTATCCAGAAATAGTCTACCTCCCGGTCCGATGGAGCAGCTGTTATTTTGAGAGGAGGAAATAGTGGGGTGTTAAGAGCATGGAGCCCAACTCCCCACCTCACCCTGGAATCTCTCTGCTTCAGCTTCCATCCAAACCTGGAAATCAACTCACTTGGTTCACTTGTTTTCTCAGTGTTTGGAACTTGACACTTTCTCTCTTCTGGGATTTTTTTTTTCCTGAGTATTCCTGATAACTTTGTTCTCCGATATCTACAATATTTGGTGTTGCCCATTCTTCCTGATTTCTACTTTTCCTGGATTTTTGTAGATGATCCCATTATCTCCCAAAGTTGACACCCTCTTTCTTAAGGAAGCCAGCCACATGTTCCAGAATCCTGGAAAGCACATTCTTGGTCGTAATCATGGAAATGACTACCCACTAAAGGTGAGTGCCCAGAAGACAATTCCAAATGAATCATTCCCAAACTATCACTAGCAGTCATGGCGATTGCCCTGACCACAGTGCTGGAGAGATGCCTGGAAGACTTGTTTCAAGCTCACCTGGCTAAACATTTACCCTCCTCCACATCTCCTCCCATATTCCACTGGGAAACCAAGATTTTAATTGCACAGCATCTCCAAGATAGTAATCGGCATCATATAATCTTAAGGAAAATGCCCAGGGCACCATACTGACCCTACAGGACATAAGAAAATCAGGAGCAGACGTGAATCTGCTGGTCAAACCATGGTTAGAGGAATCATGGCGTAAGCCTGAGAGGGATTCCCCTGAAAGTCAGCATGGCAAAGTGGTTAGTCAGGCTCTAAGCTCAGACTGCTTGGATTCGAATCCAAGTTCTACAGCTAACTAACCAGGTGACCCAGGCAAGTCACTCAAACTCCCTGAGCTTCATTACTTCATACATAAAGTGTTTCAAAGAGTGTCTGGCACTTAGCAAGTGATCCATAAATGCTTGCTCTTTTTGTCATTGCTGCCTTCATCACGTTTGGGTCAGATTATAAGCTTTGTTAAATGAACAATTAATTAAATTGAACATTTAGTTCCACCAAATATAATTATTAAAATGACAACTAGTTTACATTTGCAGAGCACCAGCCATGTGCCCATGTGCTGCGTGCTGTTATAAGGGCCCAGGGACACCAATGCCATTGAATATTTTCAGTGATGCTGTGATATAGGGACCAGGATTGGTGCCCTTCTACATGGGGACAATGGGGATTCAGGGATGGTGATGCACTACCCATGGTCAATCACTACTGTGAAAAGAGGTCATTTATGCACACCCAGTTCTCTGACTGCATAGCCCACGGAGACTGTGGAGACACTATGAGATACTGTCTTCCCATCCAACAGCCTATACAAAGCCAAGGTCAATATGTCGGATGTGAAATGAAATTCGGCAAGGACCAGATTGTGTATGCATTGACATGTGTACGTTTGCTTAAGTCAGATTTAACAATTAGGAAAAAAGCCTTCAACACTTTCCTTCCCAGACACTGCCCCAGGCCTGTAAGAGACAGACACTTGAGGGGAAAATATTTCTGTGCCTGCAAATTTACCCCGGAAACGAAGGGAACTCCCCAGTTGAGTCTCTGACTAGCCCCCTTGTTTGTCTTTGCTGGTTTTTGACCTTGGCTCTTGTATCAAAGTTTTATTTGCTCTGATTGTTAGAGCAGCGGCTGAATCTGCTCTCAGACAACAAGTTCTTTACTCTTAGCCCTCAGTTCGTCACTTCTCACCTGTTCAGAATTGTTCAGAATCCCACTGGTGTCAAATCACAGGAGGGACCGAGAGTTTGTATGAGGGGAAGCAAGTCCTTTTTAAAAGTGAGCTCAACACATGGAAAGACACAAAAATGATGAGCCTGCTTGTTTCCTCTTGTTGCTGTCACGAGTTTGTTACCGCAAACTTAGAAGCTTGAAACAACACACATTTATTATCGTCCAGTTTTGGACACCAGAAGTACAAAACAGGTTTTGCTAGACTAAAACCAAGGTGTCAGCAGGGCTGTGTTCCTCCTAAAGGCTCTAGAGGAGAATTCATTTCCTTGTTTTTCCAGCTTCTAGAGGCTGCCACATTCCTTGGCTCGTGGCCCCTGAGGCCAGCAAACATCACTCCCACCTCTGCTTCCACTGTCACACACCCTCTGACTCTCCTGCCTCCTCTCTCCCTTTTAAGGACTCTAGGGATTGCACTGGGCCCACCAGGAAGACGTCCCCATCTTCAGAGCCTAACTTCATCACACCTGCAAAGCCCCTTCTCTCATGTGGGTAACATATTCCCAGGTTCCAAGGATGAGGACATGGACATCTTTGGGGCCATCATTCTGCCCACCTATTTAGATTCCCGGGACTCTCACTATGGTGGCCGCGTTGGTGCCTGTGGCGTGGGACCTTCCCTCATGATGGGAAGGAGCTTGCAGAGTTCTGCACTCCCCAGAAAGCCTAATAGAAGCATGTGGGTTATACATGGGAAATCCTTCCTGAAAGCTTTACAGTGGGAGGGATCCAAACAGACCCCTGGTCAGAGCGGCTGAATCATAGCAGAGCAAAACATGTCTGCCTTTGTTCGCACTCTACCTTTGCTTAGGTGGGCCCAGAAGAAGGAAAGGACGAAGGCAGGGTCTCACCACCATTTTCACATCATGAGTCAACAGCCCATCTCACAGGCATCTCAGAAAGCCAAAAGCCCCAACTCTGAGAAAAGAATACGTAGCACGACCCATGCACCTGTCTACCTGCCTGCTGCCTTAGTCAGGACGCTCTAACCTGTGTCCTGACCCCCTTGACAACAACACCTGGGCTCTTCCCTGATTGGTCTGGGGAAAAGCAGAGCACCGGCCTTTTGGGGGAAACATCTGAATGGCTTTTTTCCAACCGGCCTGTCTTGAACATGCCCTGTACTGGTAAACTGTCCCTAAGGCCGTTTCGGTAACTTTCCTTCTCGAACAAGTAAGGCCTCGAGAGATGATGAAAGTCGTGGTTGTCAGATCCACTGGCCTACAGATGATCCCAAATGGGAGTGGACTTGTGGTCCACTTGCACATCTGTGATTGGACTCAACTCTTGAGAAGTGGACATTTGGCTGCTGGCTAAATCCCACTGCAGCAAATATTGTCACAGCCATGGACCCACAGTGTTTCCAAGAGCCTAGACGTCCCCTGGAACTTTCTGCATGTGATTTCTTGGGCGTGTCTGCTTTATCTGTATGCTTAGCATCCCTGTGGTCTGATAGGCTCCAAGCCCTACGGAATTCAGTGAACAGACGCGCTCTCCTGCACTAAACCACTTGGCTGCATCTGGGATTCTATTACTATCTCCTCTGGGCTTCTGTCGGCTCTGTTTGGTGTTGGCCACACAGCCCTGCCCTGTGGCCGGCTCTGTTCTTGCTGGGAGGTTGCGTCTGTCGGAGGCAGGCTGTCGGACCACACAAGGACTGTTAATAAACTGTTTACTCCACGTTGGTGTTCAGGCTGGTGCACCCACTGTGGTCCAACTCCACCTTAATGACCGGATCTCTGCACTAGCACCCCCTAATCAGGTACCTCAGAACTGGCTGGGTCTTCTTTCTTTAGTCTGGCAAGCTCTTTGCCTTTCACCCTTTACCCTTACATCCTTCCTGAATTTTCTATCCATTCACGCTGGAAAAGCAAAAAATCCAAATGCTGGACCCACCAAGAAGCTTTAAGTAATTGCTTTTATTTCCATATAAAAGGCATTTGGGGGAGCAAGACTGTGTTTCTAGAAACCCCTGAGTTTTAGACATTATTCTCACAGAAAGGGCCGCTCATCTTTCAGGTAAGGCGATGCTCAGGGTCTGTGTACCAACGGCAAAGGGAAGCTGACCGCCATCTTCCTTTCTAGAAGGCGTTCGGTTACGGTTAGCTTTGCCACTTGCACACTCTAGGAAGCGTCTTCAGAAACAGACTGTGAGGCCGAGCCCCCTGGCCAGTGAGGAAGAGAGAAAGACCTTTGTGGCTTGCCCCCTTGGGAGAAGAAAGCGGAGATCTAGAGCCACCGGGCCCCCGCCCCCTGCCTCCCTGCGTGCCTCCCTCAGCCATTCCAAGGATGCTGACAGCCATAAAAAATCAGGCCTGTTAGCAACAGGAAAGATCACAGGCCTTGATTCCTGTTGAGCTCCTCCAACAACAGCTGCCATCTGGCTCACCATCACAGACGAATGCGGGCCCTGATTTATGGGGCAGCTCGGGTCAGGGAGTGGGCCACGCGCATTGCCCTTTCCCCCACAAACACCCCAGTGGGCCGGGGCCTGGGAGAGGGCTACCGCAGGTCATCGATAAATCCTGGGGGTAAAACAATGCAGAGGTTATTAAAGGGAGCGGAGAGGGGCCCGATGTGAGTTATTCCAATTACAGGCATGGTTATCTTCTTCGGTGCAGTTCAAAGCGCGCGCACCCTAATGCATTTCAGCGGCTAATAAAAGTACTGGAGGGTTTCTTTTCTTTTTTTTTTCCTTTTTCTTGAAACCCACAGTGCTTATAAATTATAGGGTGGAGGGGTGTGAAAGCTACATGGTAGCTTTGAAGCAGCGCTGACAGCCTCAAACTAATCGATCATAAAAGGAAGTCCCCGGCAATGGATGATGAGCCATTTATCTAAACCAAAAATAGATGGTCCCCCTTTGGGAATAGGAAGGGGAAAAAACCCTAAAACGAGGGGTGGGCGTCCGGGAACAAATGTAACATTTCTAGTGCTTCGGTTGCAGACTCTAAAACCAGAGACACAGCAGATGTGGCCGTGGCTTCGCACGAGAAGACCAGGGCGGGAGGGCCGTCCCGTAAAACGCAGAGCAAGTCCAGACCACAGAGGCAGCCTGCAGGCAAGGGCGCACTCAAAGACCATCACAAGTTTTATCTGCTGCATCTTTTCCCAGATGAAACTTCCAGCAGAACCTTCAATGGCTGGCCATGAAGTCTCATCAGTTTTTATTGTGCTCAAATGAAATTGGCCGGAGATTACAATTAAATTGCATTGATATGGACTGGGTGGGGGGGCACACAGAGATTTAGGGAAATGGTTATGTCATACAAACTATGTTAGAAGCTGTAGCCACGGGTCTTGTAGTTTCCAAACTGAGCGGTGCGTTTTCACAGCAGCAGAGCGCTGCCAGGGGGCGTCCTGGACAAGCCTGCTGGTACCAACAGGGAGAGTCCTTCTGGACCCCATGTTGCTTTCACCCAGGAAACTGAAGCACTCACAGATAGTTTGCTCTTTTAAATAGGTTAAGCACTTCCCAAGCCGTTTGTACATTTCCTTAAAGGCAGTCACTTTTTTTTTTAAATACAAAAGCGAAACAAGGAAGCTGTAATCTGGTGTTGAAATCCAATCCCTAGTTACACTTTATCAGAACTTTACTAGATGTGGTTTATATGCGGGGACTGGGAAAGAACTGCCTCAGCTTCCACTCTCCGCATTTCCCTGCAGACCCCTGTGAGGTTCACATGCTGCCACGAGTTAACCATCATCGCAGCTTGGAGTGTGTCGGTCCTCTGCGGGGATTCCTCGGCCATCAGGCTCCTCACCGACAGCTTGGCCAAGCCCTGGACACGGCATTCAAGGCCTTTCCCGACACACCCTTGGTCTCTAGCCTCACCGCTAGGAGTGCCCACGTTCTCACTGCCCTGTGGCCACGTCACACAACAGGGGGTGGTTCATCCCCTGTCATGCCTCCCTGCCTCCCTGAGTCCAGTGGCATCTGCCTAGAGGACCTTTGGCTTCCCCCTGAAGAGCTCTCTGGCACACATCCTTCTAGATGCAGCATGGCGTCACCAGTTCACCCCTCCTGTACACTGGCATATTCTGTTGTCACAGGGACTTCGAGTCTTTGCTGTCCACCCCATACCCCACTGGGGTGCTGCTCTTGGGGCTTGACCTTGCCGAACTCACTTTGCCGTGTACCCACCTAGCAGGCTGCCTTGGCTAGTGTGCAGTGAGTGGCACTTCCTCCATGCGGGACAAAGATGCAGATTGAATGAGAGGGACCTGGGCGGTGCGGCAGGGAGGTGACTTGGTCCACATCACCCGCTGACAAGCAGTCACAGGGGACTGGGAGCAAAAGCTGCGCTCCCTCCAAGCCAAGCTCTTATCACAATGGGCTGTCATTTACCTTCTCCAGACCCTGCCAACGCCTGTTTCCATAAATTAAAACAGAGTGAGGCCAATTTCCCGAGTTTGATTTTAGGTTCTGCCAGTCACAAACCAGGAAACTCTGGGCACAGAATAAGAGTTAAGTAAAGTTAGTTATTATTAGTTATTAATTACTTCAACTAATGCTCATACACAAAATAAGGTCAATTTTCCTATCCGGCAATGAATATGCTATGTAAATATTACAAATAAGGATTCTGTCCCCAGAATAACAATTATTCCTTCATTTTCCATGGTTCTAATGCTCTTCCCACAAGCATTTTATCCCACATAGCAAGGAATTTGCTAGAGGGTCCTAATTTCAAATATCCTTACCAACCGTCTTCTTAAACCATCCGAACATTTGGAAAACAAAATATTTTCATAACCCAAACTACATCTCCCAGACTGCCTCTTTCACCCAAAAGTGAAGCCATATATATATATATATATATATATATATATATGCTTAAACTTTGACTATTTTTTACACTTGGAAAATATGACCTACATCCTTATGGCCCTCTAGCTCACTGAGGTCATGGGGGCAGCAGCCCCATCCCTTATCCACCTGGCAGTCAGGGAGCAGCTGGGTGACCTCTGACGTACAACCCCATCCTCCGGGGCTGGGGGCCCAGGTCCTGCAAGGAGAACCTGGCTCATCTCCAGATCAGTCTGGAAAAGGCTGCAGAATCACTGGGCTCATTCAGGCACTTGATAAACTCTGGCTGAACGAGCGAACAGAGTAAACGCATGCATGCACGCAGTGCCCGGGCCGGGCACGCGGACCCATACGTGCTCTGGGAATGGGGTGACAGGCAAGTAGAGATCCCTGGCTCCTGCTCCCACCCCGGAAACCCCTCAAGCCGACCCCTGGAGGAGTGTGGCTTCTGTCCCCTGTAGGTTCCCATCAGAAGGCATCAGTCTCCCCGAGGCCGTACGTGTTGTGAACTGTCTGGTGCGTGCAGTGCCCTGGGATCCAGATTTCAAAACCCTCTCTCCACCACCCACCACAGCCAGTGTCTGTCTGGGGAGCTCTTTAGCACAGGTGTCTCTTCACTATACTGCAGGAAGGAGTTTTTTTCCCATTGATGAACTGAATGCTGTTTGGTTTCCATGGTGAGAAAAGACCCTGGCTTTGGGGGTGGGGCTGGGTGGGTAGAAGGACCTCCTGCCAGGTGGATGGGTCACCTCGGGTGGCCGTGGCTCTGGGCACTTCTTGAGCTGGGGTGAACCTCTTCTGCCTGTTTCTTCCATCCTGTTCCAGATGGCATTTCATCTCTCCAGGGACTGAGGCATCTTCCCCCAAGCTCCTCTCCCTCAGTCGGCCCTCCCTGTCCCTTCCTTAGTCTTCTCCAGCCTGGAATCTGTAAGAGTTGCAGGAAATACTGGACCGCACCCTCCCCAGGTGTTCATCACATGAAAAGGATGGCTCTGTCTGACACAGCTGTTGCCATGGCTGTTCTCCTGGTCGACTTGAGACTTTGATGTATGGTCCTGCAGATAAATACTAGTAAATAAATAACAGAAATGCCTTCTTCCCCTGGTGACTGCCCAGCCTCATGATAATTGCTCTTTTCTCCTTCCTTTCTCACCAACCACGAAGCAGTGACGTTCTCTGGGAAATGAGCTGCTCGCAACTGTCTTACCAATAGGTGTTTCACATAGAGGTCGAGTTGTCCCATAGAGATGAAAGGCAGATATTGAAAACCGGAAGCTCACAAGTCAATTTGCCCCATGCAATGTGATTTTAAAGGCTGAGCTTAAGTTGAAAAAGTAGAGACTCCACATGAAAATTCATATTTTGGCCCTCTCTTGGAAACTGGGAGATTTTTTGGAGATGGTAGGCCTACATTCCCACTTGGCAGTAGTTGCCTGGGCAGGCCTGCCCCTCAGCGTCTTGGTCTCATACTTCCTCATATCTCTTGAGACCATGGCTGAATGTCAGATGTAATTTATCATTGTATTTGTTCTGTTGTTTTCCTTATAGTAGAGATATATTTTTTCTGTGCCCATATGTTGTGAATTGAAGATGGCTAAAAATTCATTATCATTCCTCCCATCGAAAAGTGAAGTCAATTTCCCCTTTTGAATCAGGGCTGGCCTGTGACTTGCTCTGTCCAACAGAATGTGGTAGAAAGGGATGCTGCATAGCTTCTTAAATGGGGCCATAAGACATTCACAGTTTCTGCTTTCACATACTTGGAACACTCCATCTTGGAATTCAGCCATCCTGCTGTGAGAAGCCCACACCACTTATAGAGGCCATCTGGAAGGAACTAGAACATTCCATTCCACAACCCCAATTGAGGTCCCAGCCAACAGCCAGCCCAACTGTCAGCCATATAAGTGAGCAATACTGGTTGAGCTTCCAAATGACCATCGCCCTGACTAACACACCATGCAAGAGAAGCACCCAGCAGAGCCCAGTCCACCCACAAAATCATGAGAAGTGGTAAATGGCCATGGTTATTTTATGTTATTTTGTTTTTATTTTGTTTTATGTTATTTTATGTTATTTAGGGGTGGTTTCTAATGTAGCAATCACTAATCAAAACACCCTATCATCATCAAATTTGGGGAGGAAAGAAAGGTAGGTAAGAAGGAGACATGTCTCAGGAAAGATGGAAGAAAGTAAATGTTTCTGGAACTGAAGACTCTTCCCACTGAATTTGTACAAAAATACCCAGCTTGCTTCAAAAATTTACACTGCCAGTTCTCTGGAGCATTTCCATCGAGGACTCTGGCTCTAAGGAAAAGTGGCCAAAGCGGCCTGCAGACCGGGGTCTAAGTTCCGCTTCTTTCTCACTAGCTTTCTAATGGTGAGCAATCATCAATTCTCCGACCTTCCATTTTCCCATCTTTGAAGGTGGAATACCCGTATCTGTTCTGCCAACCTTATATGGATGCTTTATAAATTGCAAAGGACTTTGTAAATGCAAAATATTGTTATTTGTATTTTATGTCCCCAAATTTAAAGACTCCTCAACTCTTGGGGGACCCCAAAAGTATGCTATCTTTTAATTTGATATGCTGAGAGTGACTTATATTGGAATTTGGCTACCCAACTGAACTTGCATTCCAGGTCCATGGAGCAGGGATGACAAAGAGGTTTCAGCTCATATGCCAAGTCCAGGTGTGTTTACTGACTGGAGAACTGTGTTGAGGACCGGAGATCTGAAGCCACATCTGGGAAAAGAAATGGGTACGTGCGGGCCCTGAATGGACCCTCTCAGCATGAATAAGCTGTTTTTTAAAGGGCTTTTTCTAAATGTTCAAAATCATTAGCCATCAGGGAAATTCAAATCAAAACCACACTGAGATACCACCTTACGCCAGTTAGAATGGCAAAAATTGACAAGGCCAGTTAGAATGGCAAAAATTGACAAAAATTGACGAATGTTGAGAGGATATGGAGAAAGGGGATCCCTTCTACATTGTTGGTGGGAATGCAAGTTGGTACAGCCACTTTGGAAAACAGTGTGGAGGTCCCTTAAAAAGTTAAAAGAGAAAGGGGATCCCTTCTACATTGTTGGTGGGAATGCAAGTTGGTACAGCCACTTTGGAAAACAGTGTGGAGGTCCCTTAAAAAGTTAAAAATAGAGCTACCCTATGATCCAGCAATTGCACTACTGGGTATCTACCCCAAAGATACAGACATAGTGAAGAGAAGGGCCATATGCACCCCAATGTTCATAGCAGCATTGTCCACAATAGCTAAATTGTGGAAGGAGCTGAGATGCCCTTCAACAGATGACTGGATTAAGAAGATGTGGTTCAGAAATAAGTCAAGCAGAGAAAGACAATTATCATATGGTTTCACTCATTTATGGAACATAAGAAATAGCAGAGAGATCAGTAGGAGAAGGAAGGGAAGAATGAAGTGGGGGTAAACAGAAGGAGGAATGAACCACTAGAGACTGTGGACTCTGGGAAATAAGCTGAGGGCTTCAGAGGGGACGGGGGTGGGGGATTGGGATAGGCCAGTGATGGGTATTAAGGAGGGCACGTATTGCACGGTGCACTGGGTGTTATACGCAAATAATGAATCATGGAACATTCCATCAAATACTAAGGATGTACTGTACGGTGACATAACATAATAAAAATTATTTAAAAAAGTTTTTTTTAGGGGCGCCTGGGTGGCACAGCGGTTAAGCGTCTGCCTTCGGCTCAGGGCGTGATCCCAGCGTTATGGGATCGAGCCCCACATCGGGCTCCTCTACTATGAGCCTGCTTCTTCCTCTCCCACTCCCCCTGCCTGTGTTCCCTCTCTCGCTGGCTGTCTCTATCTCTGTCGAATAAAAAAAATAAAAAATAAATAAAAAATAAAAAAAAAGTTTTTTTTAAATAAAGGGCTTTTTCTTCTGTTTTTAAAGAACCTTTGAATGAAATAACAAAGCATGAGTTAGCAGACTGGATTTGACTGTGTGGCTGTGACTGTGGCCCACACATAACTCCTCTGACTCCAGTCATGTCATCTGCAAAATGCCAATGAGGAGGAGGACAGGATGGCGCATTTATTGAACACTGACTCTATGGTCGATATGTACTATTTCTCTTAATCCTCACAACAACATCGTAGAATAAGGTATCCTTCATCATTATTCCATTTTACACATGAAAACACGGAAGCACACATAGAGAAACTTGCCCAAGTCACACAGCTAGTAAATCTGGAAACCAAGATTTGAACCCTGATAGTCTAGACCAAATGCTGGCAAACTTTTTCAATAAAGGACTAGATAGTAGATATTTCAGGCTTTGTCAGCCACACTGTCTCTGTGCAACTGCTCAACTCTGCTATTGTAGCTCAAAAACAGCCAGAGATGGTACGTAAACAAATGGGTGTGACTGTTCCAATAAAACTTTATTTGCAAAAACAGGCAGTGAACTAGATTTGGCCTGTGGGCTGTAGTTTGCCCACCTCCGATCTAGAGAAGTGCTTTCCAATAGAAACAATGCAGTCCACAAATTACACAGATTTCATATATAATTTAAAATTTAATGTCATTCATATGTTCTAGTCACATTTTAAAAAGTTCAAAGAGACAGGTAAAACTAACTGTAATACTATATTTTAAACATAATAAATCCAAAATATTATTTCAATGTGTTATCAATATTTTTAAAATTATAAATGAGATATTTTACATTCTTTTTTTTTTTTTTACATCTTTGAAATCCAATGTGTACTTTATACTTAGAGCCCATCAGAGCTAGGACCACATGTGACTAGTGGCTGCATGGGGGATCCCCAGGTCTAGAACCCAGGCTTTCTGTCTGCCTCAGAATCCTTACCGGGACCTTGGAGCTAACATGTGAGAACACACGATAGAAATGCTAATTATTGTTTTTGATTCATTTGGGTCTCTTGGATGGGTCCCAGGTCCTACCTTGTATGAACCATTTCAAGAGTTTGATTTTAATTTAGCGATTTGGAACTCAGAATGCATTTTTCCTTAGAAACAACACTATAAATGGCCACTAGAGTGTTGGGCCCTCCCACAAAGCCCTAATTAATGCGCAGTATACCTGTCAAACACAGTGTGACTTGAATTACCCCTAATGATCATCCAAAATGTGATTTTCTGCTAGCTCTAACTAAGGATGCTGGGAACAAATCCTGGCCCCGGGCAGCAGGTCGAAGCAGGTGCCCCCCACCCCGATCTTTTGTGGCCAGGCCACCCTCCGAGATCTGAGTCATGGTCCAAGCAGTTGCCCCTTGTTGGCGAGAGCTCCGATGCCCATGTGATTTGCCCGAATTCTGGGAAGGCTATGTTCCTAAGTCACAGGCTCCCCAGCCCAGATGCCTCTCTTCATCAGTGTCCTATGAAGGGTCTAGTATATGCATTTCATTGTTTCGTATAGGCACAAGTTCAGGTCTTCAGAAAGCAAGCAATAGAGCATTTAGCAGTGATTCCCAGACTGTGGAATTTAATGGATCAATAAAATTTCAAAAACAAAACAAAGCAAAACCGGAGGACCTATATCAAGTGGCCAACTTGTAATTTTTCCAAGTAAACACATTAAGGGAAAAGAACCCTACCATCCACTGGTACCATCGTTTTAACACCAAATGTTACAATGGCATTTTAATGTCAAGTAGAGGGAGGGGGCCTCAGAATTAGACACTTTTTCAATTGAATAAATTTCACTTTGCAGAAAATTCCCACCACCTGGCCTTTATTTTTAATATTTTTGTCAAGGACCTTAACAACTTTGTCTCCATGGGCACAGGTTCTTAGACTAGCATTTGATAGTCCCGGTGAATGAAATGGTTCAGGCAGCTGCATAGGGTAACGAAAGTTCTAGACAGAAAGCAGAGGGAGGGGTGTGGCCACAGCCAGCAGTGGAGCCCTTAGCTGAGCTCTCCTCCTGCAAGGGTTTTGGGTAAGAGGAATTACCACAACAGAAAACATATCCTTTATTGGCACTAGTATCTTATGTTTGTATTTTATGGTAGACTTTCGAAGGTATTTACACATCCCTTTTACCTCTTTTGATCTTCTCCAAAACTCTACAAGTTAAGCAGAAAAGATACATCTTACAGATTAAATAGTATCATGGATGGAATTCCAAAGATTGCTCCAAATTTTTGTTTTCCTTTTTGGAAACTTTTTACTACAGCCCATGTTCAACATCCCAGGAATGGATTTGGAGAACCGGAACTCCTGGAAAATAAGGATGACTCCACCACTCATTCACTTTATAACCTTGGATGTTACCCCATCTGTAGAACAGAAATTAAAAACTCAGTGACAATGAGGGCCTCATTAATTTCGGTAGAAGGGTTTCTGAGCTTCTCTGATGAAAGGAAAGCAAAATAGGAAGAATTCTTATGATGTTTCCAGGCCTTGGGTTTTCTTCTCAGTGGTGGGCAGGTCCCAACCATCTCTCTGTTGCCAGCAGGGTCCCAGCTCCTTGGCCTTGCCCCTGGGCTCAGTCTCCATTTCCTTCCTAAAAGGTGGCTTCTCTCCTACCCGCCATAACCCTGCCTCACTCATCGCCACCATGGCCGTGCAAACGACACATGGGAGGCATGCACCTGGATTTTGAAAAGTTACTTAAGTGACGTTTCCTACAGTAACCATTTTGGAAGAGTAATTGTCAATGGTAATCTCATCCAGGGTTTTCCTGATGGGCTTGTGTTTCAATTATCCCCAGTTTTCAAACACACACACACATACACACACACACACAGCCAAATAAGGATGCCAAAAAGCCAGCTTCTTGTTCCAGCTCCACAAACGAGTTCAGTGTGGCTATTCTGGGCATTATTGAAGTGGTCTGGGGCCGTCCCATCTCCCCACCTCTACCCTTCCTTCCCCACATTTTCTTTTTAAAACCATGCTTCTGTTATTAATAGTTCCTTCTGAACCCACCACCCAGGGCTTTGAAGTAACTATATAAAGCAGTAGACAGACTGCAAGCAAATGGCAGAGTACTGGGTCTCTGAACACAAAATTATTTTCAGCTTACTGCTATTTTGCTTTTGACAATCTCTGGAATTTTGCTTTGACTGGGAATCAACATTAGATGAAAAGGCTTCTCTTCTGTGTGCATCTAGTGAATGCTCTGCGTCAAGTGCCCCGCCTGTGTTTCCACATGTCCGATGTGCAAGCCCTAGGATCTTAACGAGCAGCCTCAGAAAAGGAGCCTGAAAGTCCAAGTTTGGTGCAGCAGCCCAGCTTCGGCAAAGCAGTGTGTTGAAGGGAGCACAAGATGCTGACACCTTGACCCCAAACTTGTCCTCAGGTCAGAGGTTCCCTTGGGAGGGAGGAGGAGAAAACATATCTGCATCTTCAACAATCCTTCTTGCGGAAAGTGCCTGCGTTGACCTTCCTCTCCATCCCTCTCCCCAGGAAGCACATTTCACTGCTTTTGTGTTGTTCCTTCTCTTAGTTTTCATAACTTTTTCCATTCTCCTGTCCCACCCCTCTTCTCCTGAAGGCAAACCTTTAAGGTGTTGATGTGAGTCCTGTTTTCCGTGGCTATGGGAAGAGCACACTGTTGCCTTGCGTGCAGTAGACGGTGCTTCTCCAACCTTCACATGCTCACCCGGGCGTCTGGTGAACAGGCAGGTCTAGCCTGGGGAGGTCTGGTCGACCACAGAGGCTGCACTTCTAACAGACAACCAGCTGATGTCTGCACGCCGGTCCCCACCCTCACCTTGAGCAGTGGGAGCCCCTAGATACTTTGTTTCTACCTTTTTGCTCCGAACCACTTTAAGAGCCTTCCTCCTTGCGGGTGTTGCACCTCGTCTGTTGCTCCGGGGCCAGCACCCCTCATTTTTTCTCCCACTGCCCCGGGCCTCACAGTAGTTGAGGTCCATGATCTCCACGACCCATGGCAGAGTTTCTTGGGTGCCTAGAAGCAGAATTGCTGGGTGTGGGTCTTGGGTGAACTTAATTCGATGAAGGGCTGCCAGACTGCCCTTCAACAGCCCTTGCCTCGTTTTAAAATGGTCTTGCTAAGACCTTCCACTATTAGCACAAACTAAAGCATTCATGGTAGTAATGGTCATATTCAAGACAGGCAAACGTGATGGAAGGCAAGTGCCCATCGCTGGCAGCCTCAGGGAAACTGGATGGGAGGGCAGCAGTGGCTCTCCGAATTTTGCCTGAGGCATGTGACTTAAGCACAAACTCTTCGTCTCCATGAAACTGTAAGTCCCTGCTGCTCGCTCCAGGCTTGCGGCTTTGCATTTGCGGGAGGCGCACAGTCAGAAACAGCTGAAGTGCACTCGGGCAGCCCCCGTTTAAGGCACTTTTCAGCTGTCACCTCGCTTTGTCCTGGTCACCTGTGACGTAGGTACGGGCAGCCACCTCCGTTCACAGAGGAGAAAATAGACGCCCCGGCTCCCGAGGGGCCCTCGCCCTCCTCTCCGTGGCACACAGGCTCTCCGGGGGGAGGGCGATAGGAAAACGCAAACTTCGCAGGGACTGCTGCCTTGTAGGAGGAAATCGCTTATCCACATACACTGGGGGAGAAAGCCTCCGGCCCTGAGCCAGTGCGCGCTCATGGCCCCGGGCCTCGCGCGCCCTCCGGCTAAGCTACCCCCCTGCTCACCGAGGGGCAGGGCGTCCATTCAAAGCAGGGTGCAAGCGAGCGTTCGCGGATTGTGAGAGCGTGAGAGCACCTACTGGGAACCACCCACCGCTTTCTGCGGGGTGCCAGGCACTGCGAGCGTCGCCCGCACGGCCCGGGACACGGGGAAGCTGTTGGCGGGAGCGGCCTGTGTGCCGCTGGGGCCCCATCCATGCTCTGCTGATCTGTTCCCACCACGGAAGTTTCCAACTGGCACTGTGCATGGGAGCAAACTCCTGCACTGCACCCCGCCATCCCTTACCCTCAGCGCTGGCTACACGGCTGCTTCTCGGCCGGGGCCCCCACCGTGACAACTGAGTGTTCCCTCACATTATCCTCATGTGCCTGGGGTGCTGCTGCTCCCAGCTCCCTGAGCCAAACTGCCCGTCCTGCTGTCCCTGCTCAGCGTTCACCAGGACTCTGGAAGAGCCAGGCCGGGCCTCTTAGGAATGAAGATTCTGGAGAGCGGAGGTGGTTTCCCTGAGAAGACTGAAAAGCGTGAGCCCCTCAATGCAGGCAGGAGTTGTGTCTCCTGGGATGGGTTACCGAAGCCTCCACTTCGCCGTAATACCTAGCTCTTTGAAGAGGGTGTTCCCAGCCACAGCCCCGTGCTCTAGGCCATCAGCAATGTCGCATGTGACCTCTTCCCCCAACACGTCTTGTCTCCTACACCATCCATGGCACGGAAGAGCTTTCTCAACATTCGAATTGTCTTCATCTTTCTCCTCTTCCTACGGCCTCTGCTTCTTCCCCGTCCCCTTATTCTCCTTCTTCTGCTGGAAATACTTCTATTGTATCTGCAAACGGAATAAGACCTGTCTCATCATCACCAGCATATGCCTTCTCTTACTCAGAGCTTGATATGTGATAAAGCCGAAATTGGACTTTAAAATATGTTCACACCATACAGGAAAGAATTGCATCTGGGGCAGAAAATTCAGCTGGTGCTCAACTGTTCACATGCCCGTGGAGGTCCGGAGCTCACATGGCTCGGGGTGCTGGCATGACATCCTGAGATACTGAATAATTTCCTCACACAAAATTTACCCTGTGGCCCACTCTGACTTCCGTCATCTTCCTGCTTCCACTCATGGCTACGTGAACAGAGCCAAACGCAGAAACCAAAGAAATGAATTCTTGGATTTTCAGTGTTAAATATGCTCTTGAAAGTCAGAATTAATGGCCTTGAAGCCCAGATCCTAATTTGTAAAAGCTGAGAATTTTAAGCCAAGGCAGGAGGGTTGAATTTCAAAAGGCCACCCTCTCCCAAAGCATGGAAACAGAAAGTTTGTGTCATAGCAAGACCGGAAGGAGAGGTAGACAAAGGGCACGGGCCCTGCATCGGCAGCTGAACTGGGGAGGGCAGCAGGGGAAGCGGGAGGGTGACTCGTTTGTGTGCTGCCTCCGCTTGCCTTTTTGCCTTTCCTGTTCACCAGCTTCGTCCAAGAGAAGGAAGAACAATGGACTCTCTCTTCAAGTTTGGAGACACCCGGGCAGAGTCGCCTGCACCTTATTTCCCCAGCAGATCATCAGACCGTGCAGGGAAGCCTCTGCTCCGTCATGGTGATGGAGTAGCTCGTGACGTGTATGGGGTCCAGGCATTAAAAAGCCAGCAAAAGCCCATAGAAAGAGAGGAGCGAGTCTGCACGAAGACAAGGGGATGCTGGAGCCAGGGTTCCCAGGGGCCATCTTCACACGTCCGCAGAACCACCCACAGACCAAAAGGTCGAATTCTGTCTCCGTTTAGGACCAAGACAGATCAGGATCGAGACGCAGAGGCCCCTTTGAACCAATGCCCTCAAAGTACCTGTGTGAACTCCCAGACTTTAGCATATCTCCAGAAAGAAGATGAGCAAGACAATCCCAAATTTGACTAATTTCACTAGATACACGAGGTTAGTTAAAATGCCTGCCTATGTTGAAAAAGCTCTCACAGGTCTGACAAGAAGCAGCACTTCCCCTCTGCAAGGGCCGCCAGATGCCTGGTGCTGCCGGGTACTGAAAGGGAAGGTGCCCCCCACTCCCTTCCTCCTCCAGCCATGGACCTTGACCACCATGTTGCTCCTACCCTGCATGGGGCTCCACTTGGAGGAGCCACATGATGGGTACCACTGAGCACACCCCTGTGACAAGGCCACTGTGGGTCCTCCCAAAGCCACTGTTTCCCAGGTGGCACATCAGAGGACGGCATGGCCCTCTGCCTGCCTCTGGGCCGTACATGCTGTCTTGAAGCAGTGCCACCCATGCACCTTGCTTCAAAGCATCTCATGGAAAGAGCTTCTTCACCCTCCACCCAGAGCAGAAATTCTGAACTTGGTGTCTACAGATAGAATCCAAGAACCTGGTAGATTTGCTTGAGAAAAACCCCACATCTTTATTTTTATGAACCTCTAACTGAAATGTAGCATTTCCTTCTATGATCAATTGCAGTGTTGCAATGTTATCACTGGTAGAATCGTGGATATCTTTACATCCCATATGCTCATCACTTCTTCACATTACGGTAGTCAAACCCACCACTAGGTCTTGTCATTTAAACATTAAGAAAGAAGCACACATATTATTATTTGACAAAACGTTTAAGTTTGCATAACTGTATTCCAATGTAATTAATTTCCTTTGTAATTCTATGTATTTCATATTATGCATTTAAAAGAAAAACTTTTTTTTGATAAGGGGACCAGAAACTTACTCCACTGACTGAAACTTACTCAATGCCATAAAAATAGTTAAGAATCCCAATCCAACCCAACCCAACCCTTTCACCCAGAAGAAACATGCTGTTCCTTCTACTGCCTTCCTGTTTCCTCTTAAGCCTTCTGTTTTCTGTCACTCCTCCTCTCCTTCCTTTTCCTCTCTTCCACCCAATATTTATTGTCTCTCTTGCTGTCATCTTCAACACCACCCTCCAGCAACCAAATAGGAGACCACCGCAGGAACATGGCCTCTCTCCTCAGTGTGAGTGTAGAGCAGACGCAGCGGCCCTCCTTGGAACCACAAGTTCTTGCAGCCAGGTGTCTTAGAGGAGTGACATAATTTATCTCCCAGGTAGATGGCTCTTTGTTTAGGAAAAACTAATAAGGCCCTTTGGCCAAGAAAGTTGACACCCAAGAAGCCCGGACAAGTCAGCCTGGGGGAGAGAAAAAGAGGTGAATAACTGCATGAAGCAGCATGGGAAGAATTTTGAGATTCTGTGTCCAAAGGGGAGTGTCTCTGAGGAGGGTCAGGGGAAAGAGGAAGCACGGGGCAGGTGGCTAGAGGCTGAGATTTATGTTACCGCCGGCCCAGCACCCACTCGCTCTCCTCTGGCAAAGGCACCAGGCTATCACTCCCATTCCCATGTATGTCACTTGGTGAGAGTGTCAATCACATGTGCCCCAGCTCTCCAGTCAAGAGGAGGGTTGGAGACCCAGCCTCAGCCAGTCAGACCTCTTCTTGGAATAGAGGGATGGGAGTGTGAGAAGGTAGGAGTTGAGCCATCTTGACTCTCCCTTAGGTCCTGCTCCCTGACTCCAAGAAATGATGGTTCCCATCCTTGTTGAGATCCTGTTCTTCAACTAGCCTTTCAGTTCACTCACTCATTCCTTATCCTTCCTAGAAATTACTTTTTTTTAAAGTGGTAATTTAAAAAAAACAAAAATCTATTATGTGTAGACTCATAAGTGCAAAAAAAGTATTGATACCTGGGCTGAAATGCTACCACAGGGATGGTGGTTGGGGATGGAGGTGGGGAGAATTGAGAAGGGAACTTCATAGACTTCAAAATAGCTATAATATTTTCTTTTTTAGAAAAAAGATTAGAAGTAAATGTATTCCAATATTAACATTTTGTAATTTGAGATGGCTAATTCTTGGGTACCTGTTTATTATCCTCTGGGCTTTTCTGCTTGTTTTCTTATTGATGTTTCAACAACAAAACTATACCCAAGGAGAGAAAACCCTTACCTGCTTCCTCAGGGCCTGGAAGCAGAGAGCTCCCTGCTGGGTGTCATTCCATGGGGGCTTCTAAGGCCTCCTGTTCCATTACATGCAGCAGTGACATTTTCTGCTAAAAATAGAAATAACTCCCTTCTTAGGCCCCACAGTTTCTTCCCTTCCACCATTCCTTTTTCCATTTCTTGTATGCGAAAGCATCACCACCACCAAAGGTAAGAACATTCTTCCACTGTTTTCCCACAGTAGAGAGTCCAACTAAAAAAAATTTCAGTTCCAATAGCAAGATAATTCCCATGAATAATAAATGGAAATAGAGCAAAGAGAACATGATATAAACGTGCACCACTGAATAGAAAAGAAGGCACAATTTCAAATGTGTAAAAGGTTTACAAAGTTCAATGTGGGCTCCCTCCCCGCCTTTTAATTTAAATTCTAGTTAGTGAACATACAGTGCAATATTGGTTTCAGGAGTAGAATTCAATGAGTCACCACTTACCTACAACCCCCAGTGCACATCATGACAAGTGTCCTCCTTAATCCCCATCACCCATCTAGCCCATCCCCCCACCCACCTCCCTCCATCAATCCTCAGTTTGTTCTCTATGGTTAAAAGTCTTTATGACTGAGAAACAAGCTCAGGGCTTCAGAGGGGAGGTGCGGGAATGGGATAGACTGGTGATGGGTAGTAAGGAGGGCACGTATTGCATGGTGCACTGGGTGTTATACAACATAATGAATCATCGAACTTTACATCAGAAACCAGGGATGTACTGTATGGTGACTAACATAATATAATAAAAAATATTATAATAAATAAATAAATAAATAAATAAATAAAAATGCAGAGCAGGTTAGATTAAAAAAAAAAGAGTCTTCATGACTTGTCTCCCTCGCTCCTTTTTTTCTTTCTCCTCTTCCCATATGTTCATCTGTTTTATTTTTAAAATTCCACATATGAGTGAGATCATATGGTATTTGTCTTTCTCTGACTGACTTATTTCACTTAGCATAATACACTCTAGCTCTATCCATGTCATTGGAAATGGCAAGATTTCCTTTTTTTGATGGCTGAAGAATATTCCGTTGTATATATACCACATCTGCTTTATCCATTCATCAGTCGATGAACATTTGGGCTCTCCCATAGTTGGGCTATTGTTGATAATGCTACTCTAAACATTGGGGTGCATGTATCTTTTCAAATCTGTATTTTTGTATCCTTTGGGTAAATACCTAGTAGTGCAATTGCTGGATTGTAGGGTAGTTCTCTTTTTAACTTTTTCGGGAACCTCCAAACTGTTCTCCATGGGTTCCTCTTTCACATAAAATAAACACGAGTCTCCAATGATGGGAGACCATAAAGTTTCAGAAGTGTGAGGATTTTGTTGTAGTCTAGATTAGCAGGAAATGAATTATTTATATCTCGTATTTTTACATTTGTAATTGATGGCCCATTTCATTGTGCTAGAGTCATGAAAACAAGGACAAAAACCCACATGAAATTAGTACAACCAATGCTGGCCTTTTGCAGGTACACCACATTTTCTCTTTCTAGGATTCTCAGAGGTAATCTCACAAGTTTTTACTGAATCAGACTGGGAGGTTATGACTTTAGTCAACGGAAACAGTTTCAAGGAGGTGCTGTGGGTTGTACGTGTTTCTGGATGACAAGGACACACAGCCCTCCCTAAAATGCCATTGTATCTAAGAACAAAATTTGAGAAGCATTTTCAGAGGCTGAAGCCATACTTTTATGAATAAACAGGATGCTTAAATTTTAGGCAGCAGTGATTTACAACTTGGTCTAAAAGTTGAAGAAATTAGCCTTCTTATTTTTCCTTCTATCATCTGTCTAGTAGTTCTGTTGTAAAACTATCACCATAAGTTAGGTAGACAGAACTGCCATAAAGCCAATCCCAGAACATAAATATCTAAAACAGGGCTACTGCATGGCTTCTTTTTTTTTTTTTTAAGATTTTATTTATTTATTTGATAGAAAGAGAGCAGGAAATCACAAGCAGGGAGAGTGGCAGAGGGAGAGGGAGAAGCAGACTCCCCACTGAGCAGGGAGCCTGATGCGGGGCTCCATCCCAGGACCCTGATCATGACCTGAGCCAAAGGCAGTCGCTTAACCAACTGAGCCACTCAGACGCCCCAAAACAGGGCTACTGCATGGCCTCTTGTTACATCCAACCTCCTAACTTCCTCTCTCCCCAGGAACAGTGCCAAACTCAGAATCCTTGGCTTGAGAGAGGCTTGACTTGCTACCAGAGACATCCTAATTGATAAAACTCCTGCACTGACAGAGATGGAGAAGTGCAGGGAAGAACGAGGGAGGCTCCTTTGCCAGCCAAGCTCCGTGGACTCAAGCAGGGTCCTGTGGAAAGGAAGGCACTTGTTTTATGACTATGGCTGAGATTGAAGAACTGGGTTGAGTAGTTGATGAGATGAGGCTGCATAGGAGCAGGGCTGACCTTGCTTCAGCTGTGCTTGGCTGGGCTGTGTGTACTTCCAGTCAATAGTCTAGACTTCAGCAAATGTTCTAATGGTGATGTAATTCTTGTGGGCGCCGTGCCTTAATACCATACCCTTAAGTAGTTCTGTGAGGAACAGATGTCCCTGCCCCAGGGAGCAGGGTGTTCTAGTCTGAAGAATAGGGGCTCTAGAAGTGGATCCTAGAGAGGAGATTATGTATTTCCTCTCCCTGACATTCTTAGGGTCATGTTTTAGAGTTTGAAGTATGGAGATGCTCAGAGTACCTCCAATGATGGAACAAGGGGACAGCCGCGTAAAGAAGCCTGGAGGGTCTGGGCCTGTGTGCTCACGGTAAGCCCTTCTCCTTGTTGTATTACCATTTCACTGTCTTCAAAGTTCAGAAAATTCTCAGAAAGGTATAGTCTGGTCTCTGCTGTGTGTAAAGAATTAAGGGGAAGGGCTCGTTGGTGGTACAGAGGAAAACCTCCCTCACTCTGGTCATCACTGGGGACAGCTATGCCCAGTGCTCAGTATTCTGAGAGTCATTGGCAGCAGTGGCTGGGACAGCACAGAGGTACAGCTGCTAAAGAATCTGCACTCAGCCCAGCGTCGAGGAAGCGCTCTAGCTGCTGTAGGAATCCATCCAAGTTCCTACTCCTCAGTGAGCAATGAGGACCCAACGCTAAAACACCTTGTGGGACCTCTGACAAATCAAGGAAGCGGCCCCGGGAGGTTCTGGACTTCCTGTTAGTTTGGTCAAAGAGGCTTGGAGTGGTTTTATATAAAATGTCATGTTTCCTAATATCTTAATATCCCCTTCTTTCTTTAGTGAGAGAACTGCTGAAATTGAGTTGGGTAGATGGCCTTCCTTGTGGTTACCAGCTTGAGCCCAAGCGTTATTCATGTATAGATACACTTGACAGGATAAATTTCAGACTGAGTAAAATATGGCAGCTTAACCCAGATAAAAGTCTATTTCTCTGTCCTGTAAAAAGTAGAAAAATTAGTGATGTGGACTGGTATAGTGGCTCCATCCATAAGATGAGGGGCACAATATATGCCAAGGAATAAGCCAAAATGAGTTGGTGTCGGATACAAGAAGAAGCAAGATGTGCCTGGAGGTGAGTAACTGACATGATGGACAACAGGTGGACTTTCCTCTCGAAGTCTCCAGCAGCACATGAGGGTGTAAGTGAGGAATCTTGATTAGAGCATAAAAAATGTTGCAAATAGAATCAGCCTACAGTGGCATATCCAGACCCAGAATCCAGGTCCTGCCTGCATGGCCTCCAACAGGCATGGTAGTAAGGAAAGTTAATACTCTAACTGCAAACTTATTTATCCTCAAAATAGTGAATACAGACTCATTGTCTGAAAAGCACAGTAATTTGTTCTCAAGCTCCATAATGAGGTTGGGGGAGGAGGAAAGGATCTGAATATGCATTTTTCACCAGTGGACTTCAGCAAGGAGGACAGGATGTGTGTCTGAGTCCAGGTGTGTTTGAGGGTTGTGAATTAGTTTGTACAATAATGGCTGGGCATTTATTTATTACATTGCAGTGGAGCTTTTGTGAGTCAAAAGCACACATAAAACCCTATTATAGAAAATCAGGCTCTATTGTAACATAAATGTGCATTATGTAAAGCAAAAGAAAAGGAAAAGGGGGTTTACAATTACAAATAAACTGTGGAACTTACAAATTATGGGAGAGTTGAGGGTAGGATCCCGGAAAAGATCCAAGATGGCTCTTCTGTTCTTTTCCTGACCAGAGTCCCCATCACTACAATCAGCTCTTGCTTCAGCCAGACAAATGGGAAATGAAATAGTTCTTCTTTCCCCAGTCCTCAGAATTATGATGACTATGGAGCTAAGTGGAGGAAGAATAATAGAATAGGAGGAAAACAAAGAGAAGATAGGTGGAACTTGCTCGAAGCATTTGCACATAATAAAGAGAAGTGGCATTAAAACAGTCCCCACCCCCATCTTAAGCAATATTCCAATTTATAGGGATTTCACAGATGATGGTTGCCCTGAGTAGGTCTGCCCTTATTGTGGGAGGGTGCATTAAATTACTGGAGTTCTGGCACTAGGCTGTATTTTCCCTAGGGGTAGGTTTTTTTTAACAGCTTACTTAAGATATGGTTCATATGTGATACTATTTAAAGTATACAATTCAATGTTGTTTTTATATATTCACAGATATGTGCAACCATCACCATGGTCCATTCTAGAACATTTCATCACTTCAAAAAGAAACCTGATACTCTTTAGCTATCGCCTTCTATTTGCCAGACCCCAGTTCCCCACCTCTAGGCAATCACAAATGTACCTTCTTTTGGACATTTTGTGTGAATGGAATAATATGTGGTCTTTTGGGGCTGGCTTCTTTCACTTAGCAAGATGTTGTCAAGATTTATCCATGTCGTAGCACATATCGGTTCTTTGTTCCTTGTCATAGCTGAATAAATATTCCATTGCATTGTTGTAACACATATCATTTCTCTATTTGTCATTGATGGACACTTAGGTTGTTTCCTTCTTTTGGTTACTATGAATAATATTGTTATAAATATCCGTGTACAAGATTTTGTGTGGATATAACTTTTTATTTCTCTTGAATATATTCCTAAGAGTAAGATGACTGGGTTATATGGGAACTCTATATTTAACCATTTGAGGAACTAGCAAACTGTTTCTCAAAGTGGCTGCACCACTTTATATTCCTACCAGTAGTATATGAGGGTTTCAAGCTCTCTACATCCTCATCAACACTTGTAATTATCTGACATTTTGATTACAACCATCCCTAATTGGTGTGGAGTGGTATCTCATTGTTTTGATGTGCATTTTTCTGATGACTGATAATATCAACCATCTTTTTATGTGCTATTGGCCTTCTGCATGTCTTCTTTATTTTATTTTATTTTATTTTGTTTTATATTTATCGATTTATTTTATTTAAATTCAAGTTAGTTAACAAATAGTGTAGTATTGGTTTCAGGAGTAGAATTTAGTGATTCATCACCTACATATAACACCCAGTGCTCATCCCAACAAGTACTCTCCTTAGTGCCCATCACCCATTTCACCTATGCCCTTGCCCCCACCTCCCCTCCAGCAAGCCTCTGTTTGTTCTCTATAGCTTATGGTTTGCCTCCCTCTCTGTTTTTGTCTTATTTTTCCTTCCCTTTCCCTACATTCATCTGTTTTGTTTCCTAAATTCCACATATGATATTTGTCTTTCTATGACTGTACATATCTTCTTTTAAAAAATGCTTATTCAGATCCTTTCCTTATCTTTTACTTGGATTATTTGGCTTTTTATTGTTGAGTTGTAACGGTTGTTTATATAATGTAGATTTAAGTCTCTTATGTAATATATGATTTTAAAATATTTTCTGCCATTCTGTGGATTGTCTTCTCATTTTCTTCATAATATCTTTGGAAGCACAAAAATTTATAATTCTGATGAAGTCCAACCTCATTTTTCTTTGTTGCTAGTGCTTTTGGTGTTTATAAGATATCTTTTGCCAAATCCAGAATCATACTTCTGTGTTTTTTTTTTTTAAGATTTTATTTATTTATTCAACAGAGACAGAGACAGCCAGAGAGAGAGGGAACACAAGCAGGGGGAGTGGGAAGAGGAAGAAGCAGGCTCACAGTGGAGGAGCCTGATGTGGGGCTCGATCCCACAACGCCGGGATCACGCCCTGAGCCAAAGGCAGACGCCCAACCGCTGTGCCACCCAGGCGCCCCCTGTGGTTTTTTTGTCTAAAAGTTTTGTAGTTTTAGCTTTACATTAGGTCTTTGATCCTTTTTAATTTTTGTATATGGTGTGAGGTAAGAATCCAAACTTAAGCTTTTGTATGTAGCAATTCAATTGACCCAGCACCATTTGTTGAAAAGACTATTCTTGCGAGTAGAGGCTGCTGGGAAGATGGTAGAGTAGGAGGACCCTGGGCTCACCTCTAGTGGTATGGCCACCTAAAGAACACCCACATTGGCATAAATAACCCAGAAAGTGACCCGAAGACTGACAGAACAGACTCTCCACAGCTGGGCATAGAAAAGAGGCCACAGCAAAGTGGATCCACCCACTACGATAAGCTCTTGGCAAGATCCCATCAAAGCAGTGCCACAAGCCTGACTGTGCAAGCAGCCCAGACAAGGGTCAACACTGCTCCAAAGTGAGTCCTACTCCAGGGATAGGGGGAAAGATAAGCACACACCAGTCTTACTGTGACCCCAGTAGTGGGCTGGGGGCAGGCAGCCGGTCTGACTGGAGGCTCCACCCACCAATAAAAGCTTCTCAGGGGACAACACAGGGAAAGTGTCCTGCAGGTTGGTGCCACTTCATCTCTGGAAAACACCTGGTTTGACTAAAGTCAAGCCCAAGGCACCCCCAGGCTGGCCCATTAACACCACAGGCACCAGACTCTGCCCACAACAGGCAGAGAACCATCACAGGCTTGACTGAAGGCAAACACAGCTCCACCACAACAGAAGGACACCCCAGTAGCAACAGACATAGGAGACACACCTGAAGACCATTTTCTGGTGAAAAGGAGACACTGCACTGTGGGATACTACAGGACCTCTTCTTCATAAAACCACTACTTTCAAGTGCAGGAGACATAGCTCTTTCCTCACACATAGAAAAAGACACAGCAATAGACAGAATGAAGAGGCAGAGGAATATGTCCCAAATGAAAGAGTGGAACAAAATCATAACAAGAGACCTAAACAAAATGGAGATAAGTAATGTGTCTGATAGCAAATTTAAAGTAATGCTCGTAAAGATACTCACTAGAATTGAGGAAGGAGTGCAGGACCTCCATGAGACCCTCCACAAAGAGACAGGAGACCTAAAAAAGAACCAATTAAAGATAATGAACTCACTAAATGAAAACAAACGTAGACCACCTGGAATCAATAGCACACAAGAGGAAGAAGAAGAACAGACCAGTAACTTGGGGACAGAGTAATGGAAAGTAACCAAACTGAGCGGATAAGAGGGGGAAAATACGCAAAATGAGAGTAGACCCAGGGAACTCAATGACAGTTTCAAGCATAACAGTCACATGATAGAGATCCCCAAAGAAGAGTGAGGAAAGGGGCAGAAGATTTATTTGAAGAAATAATAGCTGAAAACTTCCAGAATCTGGGGAAGGAAAGAGAAATCCAGATCCAGGAGGCACAGAGAGCTCCCAATAAAACCAACTTGAAGAGGTTTGCACCAAGACACAAAGTACATAAGATGCCCAAAAGTAGTGAAAAGACAGAATTTTAAAAGCAGCAAGAGAAAGGAAAGCAGTTACATACAAGGGAAACCCCATAAGGCTATCCGCGGATCTCTCAGCAGAAACTTTGCGGGCCAGAAGTCAGCAGCATGATATATTCAAAATGCTAAAAGGAAAAACATCAACAGCCAAGAATACTCTATGCAGCAAGGCTTTCATTCAGAATAGAAGGAGAGATAGAGTTTCCCAGAAAAACAAAAGTTAAAGGAATTAATGACCAGGAGCAAAACCAGCCACATCCCTGTCACACACAATGCCATCAGCCTGTGGGTCCCAAATCCACAGTCTAGCCATCCTCCTGCACTGCCTGCCACCTGCTCAATGCCAAGTCAACACACCATTATCACAGACCGACAAGGACTTAAACTGACTCTCTTCCCCTCAAATTCCAACCCCTGTGCTCAAGTTTGTACACAGAAGTGGGCATATTATAACAGCAGAATGAAGCAATCCAAAGAGTGACATTAACTCTGTGGAATATATAATGGGTAAAAGGAATGTGCTAGACTGAGAACATCTCCAACAAGCACATCAAAGAACAATACATACAGCATAACTCTGGTTACTAAAAGAAACAAACCCAGGAAAAATAAAACAAGACAAAAGCAGAGAGGGAGAAAAACCATGAGAGACTTTTAATCACAGGAAACAAACTGGGGTTGCTGGAAGGGAGGGGTGTAGGGAGATGGGGTAACTGAGTGATGGGCATTAAAGAAGGCACGTGATGTAATGGGCACTGTGTGTTATATATGACTGATGAATCACTGAACTCTACCTCTGAAACTAATAATACACTACATGTTAATTAATTGAATTTAAATTAAAAAAAAAAAAGAAATCCCCCTCCAAAGAAGAGAAAAGATTATTCTTGCCATATAGGATAGTTTTGGCATCCTTGTGAAAAATCAGTTCACCATAGATGTATGGGTTTGTTTCTAGAATCCCAATTCTACTCCACTTATTAACTGGTCTATCCTTTCGATGGTACCACACTGTCTTGATTAACATTACTTTGTAGTAAGTTTTGAATTAAAGAAATGCAAACCCTTCTGCTTTGTTCTTTTCCAAGACTATTTTTGCTATTCTGGGGCCCTAGAAATTCCATAAAAATTTTAGAATCACCTTGTCAGCGTCTACAAAGAAGCCAGGTAGAATTCTGATAGGGATTTCATTGAATCTGTAGGTCAGTTGGAGGAGTATTGTCACTTTAATATTGTTAAACCTTCTGATCCATGAACATGAAATGTTTTTCCAGTTATTTGGATAATCTTTCATTTCTTTCAATAATGTTTTGTAGTTTTCAAAGGATAAGTTATGCACTTCTCCTGTTAGATTTATTCCTAAGCATTTTTGGTGCTATTATAAATGGAATTATTTTCTTAATTTTATTTTTGGATCATTCATTGCAAGTGTATAGAAATATAATTTATTGCTATATATTGATCTCATATCCTGCAAACTTAATGAAATTGTTTATTAGTTTTAATAGTTTTTAGTGGATTCCTTAGGTTTTTCTGAATACAAGAGCATGCCATCTGTGAATAGAGAGAGTTTTATTTCTTCTTTTCTAGTCTATATGCCTTTTATTACTTTCTCTTGCCTAACTGCCCTGGCTTAAACTTCGAGCACGATGTTTAATAGACATGACAAGAAGAAATATCTTTGTTTGGTTCCTGACCACAGTGGGAAAGCATCCAGTCTTTTACCATTAATTATGATGTTAGCTGTGGATTTTTCATCAATGCCTTTTAACAGTTTCAGAAAGGTCCCCTTTATTCCTAATTTGTTTGCTCTTTTTATCATGAGAAGAGTTGGATTTTGTCAAATTCTTGTTTTGCATCCAGGAGACAATCATGTGATATTTCTTTTTTATTCTATTAATATGATATTTTACATTAACAGATTATTGGGTGTTAAACCAACCTTGCATCCCTGGGATAAATCCTACTTGGTCAAATTCTTTTTAGATATTGGTGGATTTGGTTTGCTAATATCTTGCTGGAGAGTTTTGTGTCCATTTTCATAAGAGATATTAGAATGTAATTATATTCTCTTATGATGCCTTTGTCTGGTTTGGGTACTAGAGTAATACTGGCCTCGTGAAATGAGTTAAGTATTTATTCCTCTTCTATTTTTTGAAAGGGTTTGTGGAGAATTGGCATTAATTCCTTAAATGTTAGGTAGAATTCAGTGATGAAGCCATCTGGGCATGAACTTTTTTTTTGTTAGTTTTATTATTGTTATTATTAATTCAATTTCTTCACATAGGCATAGTTCTATTTATACTGTCTGTTTTTTCTTTAGTCAGTTTTATTAGTTTGTGTCTTTCTAGAAATTGTCCATTGCATCTAAGTTGTTTAATTTGTTAGAGTACAATTGTTTAATAGTATTCCTTTACAATGCGTTTTGTTTCTGTATAATCCGTAGTAATGTCCTTTTTTGGTTTCTGATTTTAGCAGTTTGAGTTTTCTCTCTTTTTATTTTTAGTGACAATCTAGTTAAGGGTTTGTCAATTTTGTTGATCTTTCCAAAGAACCAGCTTTTGGCATCAGTGATTTTCTCTATTGTATGTCATTCATTTCTACTCTAATCTTTATTATTTCCTGTCTTCTGCTTGCTTCACGTTTAGTTTGTTCTTCCTTTCCCAGTGTCTTAAAGTGAAAGGATAGGTTATTGACTTAAGATCTTTCTTCTTTCCTAATGTGGGCATTCACAGCTTTAGAGTTCCTCTGAGCACTGCTTTAACTGAATCCCATGAGTTTTGGCATGTTGTATCTTCATTTTCTTTCATTTCAGACCCTTTTATAATTTCCCTTTTGATTTCTTAACTCCTTGGCTATTTATGAGTGTGTTGTTTAATTTCCCCTTATTCTTAAGCTTCCCCAGTTCCTTCCTGCTAATTATTTCTACCTACATTTCCTTGTGGCCGTAGAACATATTTTGTATTATTTTTGTCTTTTAAATTCACTGAGGTGTGTTTTATATCCTAGCGTATGGTCTATCATGGAGAATGTTCTATGTGTACTTGAGAGGGGTATATATTGTTGGGTAGAGTGTTTTATAGATGTCTGCTAAGTCTGATTGGTTTATACTGTTGTTCAAGCCTTCTATTTCCTTGTTACTCTTCTGTCTATTTGTTTTGTGCATTATTGAAAGTGAAGTATTGAAGTCTCCAACTATTATTGTTGAATTATCTAGTTCTCCCTTTATTTCTGTCAGTTTTTGCTTTATATATTTTGGTGCCATGTTATTAAGTGAATATATGTTTATAATTGTTATAGCTGCCTGATGGATTGACCTTGTTATCATTACAAAATGTCCATTTTTATAACATTTTTTGTCTTAATATCTATTTGTCTGACACCAGTTTAGCCATTCCAGTTTTTATGTGATTGTTTGCATAACGTGTCTTTTGTCATCCTTTTATTCTCAGTCTATTTGCATTGTTGAATATAAAGTGTGTCTCCTGTAGACAGCATATAGTTGAAACATTTTTAAAAATCTAGTCTGACAATCTTTGTCTTTTGACTAGATTGTTTAATCCATCACATTTAATTGAGATAGTTCAATTTATGTCTGTCATTTTGCTTTTCGTTTTCTATATGCCTCATGTCTTTTTGCCTTCTAGTCCTACTTTACAGTTCTTTTACCTTAAGTAAATATGAGTATAATATTTTCTAATGTAGCATTTTAACTTCTTTATTGATTTTTTTACTATACATTTTTTAGTATTTTTAGTAATTACTCTAGGGTTTACCACATACATCTTATCAGAATTGGCTTCTGGTTTATGCCAGCTTAATTTCACTGATGTATAGAAACATTATTCCTGTATAGCTATATTCACCTTCCTCCCTTTTTGTCATATTAATTTTACATATATTAGATCTATTAATGTTATAAACCCAGTACATCATTGTAATATTACTTTGCAGTCTGTAATCATTTCTTTAGCCTGATAGAGCTTTGCTCCCATTCACATCCTTTGTACTATTACTGACAAATACATTATACATATTCCAAATACTTATGTGTTCACAGGCCCCAAATACATTATATACATATTATTTTATACCAATGTCTTAAAATCAATTAAGAGAAGAGGGAGAAATGTGTATCTAAACTATGCTTTGAAAATACATAATTTCCTATGGCCTTTGCTTCTTCACATGAATTTGAATTTCCATTTGGGGTCACTTGCTTTCAGTATGAAGTTCCTTTAATATTTCTTATATGGCAAATTAACTAGAAACCAATTCTATCAGTTTTTGTTTATCTGGGGAAATCTTTATTTCACTTTCATTTTTTAAAGATAGTTTTGCCTGATACATAATTCTTAGCTTACATTTTCTCATTGAGCATTTTGAATATGTTATCCCACTGTTTTCAGGCCTCTATTGTTTCTGCTGAGAAAGTAGCTGTTAATATTATTGAGGGTTCCTTGTTAATCATTTTTCTCTTGCTGCTTTCAAGAATTTCTCCTTGTTTTTAACTTTCAATATTTTTACTATTAATGTGTCTCTTTGTAGCTCGCTTTGAATTTATCCTATTTGGAGATTGTTGAGCTTCTTAGATGTGTAGGTTAATTGTTTTTCAATAAATTCGGAGATATTATGAGCAACTCTATGTCCACAAATTTGGTAGCCTAAGTGAAATGGACCAATTCCTTGAAAGACACAATCTGCCAAAACTCATATGAGAAGAAATGAACAATCTGAATGGGTCTGTATCTAGTAAAGGAACTGAATCAATAATTTAAAACCTTCTAAGACAGAAAGCATCAGGCCCACATGGGTTCACTAGTGAATTCTACAAATATTTAAGAAATAAACTATGTCAATTCTCTACAAGCTCTTTCAGTAGATAGAAGGAAAGGGAATCCTTCCTAACTCATTTTATGAGGTCAGCAATACCCTAGTACCAAAACCAGACAAAAATATTACAAGAAAAGAAAACTACAGACCAATATCTCTCAATAAATTTGGAAAGTTTTCAGCAATTATTTCTTCAAATATTTTTTCTGCTCCTTTTTCTCCTTTCCTCTGGTCTTCCATTACTTGTTTATTGGTGTACTTTCTCCTCCCTAGGGACTAATTTTGAGTTTTCTCCTGAAGACCAGCAGGCTTACAGTTCAACCTTCAGTATCTTAAATATTTTCCCAGTTGCCTTTCACCATAACCTCCATGGTTTTTGAGAGCACACTTAGCTTGACTTTCTCTAAGCACTGTTGCAAAAGTATTTAATTCCTCTGGGGAAATATTAGAAACTATCTTTTTTATGGTCTGCTTCTTCCCTTCTCTCTGACCCCATCCTCTAGGAAAACATTTGCGCCAGGCTCTGGAGCTGGAGGTAGGGACAATGGCAAGCTTCTTTCTGAGTGACGCCTCCACTTTAAATGCTGAGCACATGGCAGAGAGGTAGGGGCAGCCAGAAATTCTAAGTTTACATCTTCTACCAATTCATGAGCTGGGTCAAGATAATCAGGACCACATCCTTCTCAGCATGCTCAAGGTAGACCCTCCATTCCACAAGTGGTAGCTGGGTAGAAAAAGAGGGGGCTCTCAACAACACTCATCTGTCACTTAGTCTCAGAAACAGGTAGCTGTGGATAGGATGAGGAACACTGCCATACTGCTCCTCTGGGGAAGAAAGACCTCTGCATGCCAGGGGTAGAGGGAACCCTGTGTTCTTGGCCGCAAAAGTTTGGAGTGGAATCTCCACCCTGCTGAACTGGAGCTGGGGAGGAAGAAAGCAGTCTTGGTTCAAATATCACAGACACTCATCTACCCTACCAAATTTTTGTGAATTTTCTTGTATAAAAGTTTCTTCAGTTGCTGCCTCTTCTTCGGACCATTCCTAGAAGCTTTAAATGGTTGAGCTTTTATAGTTTTTCCTCAATTTTATTTTGAGTATGTAGCTATTACTAATATCATTGTATATAAATATCAAAGAACTTCTGGCATATTCTCTTTATGGTGACATCATAGGCTAGGAATGAGGTGTTGAAGTCCTAACCCCCAATACCTATGAATATGACCTTATTTGGAAATAGGGTCTTTGTAGATGTAATCAAGTTCAGATGACAGCATGCTGGATTCAAGTAGGCCTAATCCAATGACTGATATCCTTATAAAAGGAGAGAAATGTAGACACAGACACACAGGAAGAATGCCATGTGATCACAGAAGCAGAGACTGGAGTGATGTGATGACAAGCCAAGGAATACCGAGGATTTCTGGCAACCGCCAGAAGTTGGAAGAGGCAGGGAAGGATCCTTCTCTTAGGGCCTTCAGAGAGACCATGGTCCTGCCCTTGATTTCAGAATTCTAGCCTCCAGAACAATAGCTGTGCAGGACATTTGGTAACATTGTCTGGTAGAGAGCGGCTTTGAAAGGAGTTTCAAAAAGCCATGTGGAAGGGTTACCTCTGTTCTGTTTCCCATTTAACATCATCCCTTTTATTTTTTGTTTCATGAAAGGCTTCATGGAGAGACTGCATTTCTGTAAATTACTCTTTCAGTTACTTATTAAATTTGAGAAATTCTTGGTTTCTAGAAACTTGTTTTATGGAGTACATTTTAACTGCCACACCCAAAAATTTATAATAATTCCATCTCACTGTTTAACAAGGCAATAATTAGTCCTCAAGTTGGCATATCCTCCAAGGCCTCAGTTCAGATTCTTTTTTCTGTGGTGACTGAGTTACTGTCTGTAAAACAGCACAGCAGTGCTAAGAGTAAAAGGAAGGGGTCATCCAGAAATCTGATTAATCAATGCCTTTTTCCCCCATATTTGGCATAGTTTCATTCTTGGAAGCAGTATATAAAACACAGTTTGCAACATTTATATTTTTCTAACACCTAATAATTTTCTCTTTTATGATGTAAAATCTGTTTCTATGAACCTTTTTTAAATTTATTTCTTACATCTCTGTGTGTCTCTATAATGTGGCTAACCCCCAAAGAGTGAAATTTAAGAGTGCCCACATTGATACACATAACAGTGAACAAAACTTTCAAATCAAAGCTAGTAATGGACTATTTTAAATAACAAATGGTAACTCTTGTGTCTCTGGACAAAGACCTCTCTAGATCATACTTGAAAGCTATCACTATGTGATGCTGTGCTCTCAAAGGTTTTGAGAACCCTTGGCTCATCTCACACTGCTAAGGATGTTGGACTATAAAAAGAAATGTGTGAGAAAAAAGGGAGGAGAGGGAATGATACCCCAAAGGGTTACTGTTTAGGAGCTCATTAGCCCTTCTCTCCCATGTCTACCATATTTGTGGGGTTTTTTTAACTTTTTAAAAAATTTTTATTTATTTGTCAGAGATATATAGCACAAATAGGGGGACCAGCAGGCAGAGTAGACAAAGGGAGAAGCAGGCTCCCCGCTGAGCAAGGATTCCCCCCACCGCCAATGCAGGACTTGATCCCAGGACCCTGGGATCATGACCCGAGCCGAAGGCAGCCACTTAACTGACTGAGACACCCAGGCATATTTGTTAAGGGAATGGGCAATATCCAAGTGAGAGAAACTGAATCTAAAGAACAAGGCAACCCAACAGTGAAATGATTGCTTTAGAAATGCTCTAGAAATCTAAGGTCACTGATGAGTTAGTGTGTAAAGGAACTCTGTGTGTATGTGTGCACATGCATGTATATTTGAGTGTGTGTTGTCTGTGTTTGTTTGTTGCTACCATTTGAGCTTTGGCTGGAAGGGAGTGAGTCTTCTCATCTGGCTTCCTTCTAGGATCACCACCCTGGCTTTCTCCACCCCTTCATTTTCCACCTCCTCAGCTTTGGCTTACCTTCCCTTGGTTAGCCCCTCAGATGCCACCCAACCACATAATTGCAGTCATGTGGCTTAAAAATCTAAGGAAGAAAACATTAGAATATGTCTTCATAGGGTTTGCATTCTTTTATTACAAAAGTTATCATTTGGGTTTCATTGGACATTTATCTAAAAGCAGGACACCAAGCCATTGTTCTTCCAGGACAATACTCTTTTTCAACATCTGTTAGAATCTTGGGAAGTGTAAAACCACAATTAATTAAAATTCTTCTCTCATTTCTGGAAAACTAAGAAGGGCCCAGATTGAGTAAGATCTTCACTCTCAAGCTTAATATTTTACAGATAATGTGGAAGTTTGGGTATTTGTTAATCTGGCAGTGGTACACAGGACAGGTTGAACTGGGGAGAAGAAACTAGAAGCAGAAAGATCCCTGAGGAGCCTGCCGACAGAGCCAGGAGCAGGAGAAACATGGACAAAGTAGCGTCAGTGGGAGTGGAGAGTGGGGAGATTCTGTTGGCTGATGGACTTGGGGAGCCCCAAAGAGGGAGGAGTGAGCAATGACTTGAAGATGGGATCTTGGCTGGCAGAACAGTGAGTTGGAAAATATTCCTAGAGGCAGCATGGGTTGGCATTTGAAGAGCATCCCCAGAAACCACCTAGCCTCAGAAGCCAAAATTCCCTTTGACTTGACTGAATGTCATAGGAGGTCAGAGTGCGTTTCAAAGTCCTAGTGAGATTTACCAAATGCAGTGAGTTGACCTTAAAGTTAGTCTTTCAAGAATGTGAAAAGATGGCTGCTTCTTTATTTATTTCACTGCTGATGCTCTCCCTAGGTTTTGGCTAACCACCTTATTTGGGGGCGGGGGGGCCTGTCTAATTACTATTGCTATTCACGAGGCTCTTGACCAGAATAAAACCCCAGAAACTCAGTATCCTGCCTATTTAGTACAGAATCCATCTCTTCTTTCAAGCTATGACCTGAGCAGGCGGGACCTTAACTCACAACCAAATGGATCATCGCCGTATTTTCATAAATGAAGAACGTGATGATGAGAGTCGTGTCGTTTCCCAGATCGCCTTCCTGTTTGCTTTGCTTTGCTTAACAATTCGTCCTTCCTATTCCTGCTTAGGTTCTACTTAGAAGTTACTAATTCATGGAGAATGCCCCATTCCTGACCCTGTTTCTACTCCTGTCCTTTCCACCATCTTCTGTCCTCAATTCTCTTCTTTTTCTAGATGCAAGGCCATAGAGAGCTGATTAAAGTCTCAGTGAAAACAACATGGTGGTGGCAGTGGGAGCCAGGAACAGGGGACTGGCTAAAGGAATTGACCTGAAATTTGCATTTTGGCTCAAGCTGTCCTTGGGATCTCTAACTTGTATGGTTCTCCACCTCTACCCTCACCCTGCCCCATGGGATCTGCTTAGAATTTCTTGTCTTAGTCATGCCACGTGTCATCAATCCTGAGCAACAAGTTAAGGCATTTGGACAAATACTCCCTTGTCCTCTCCCCCACCCCCCTGCTCATTTGGACAAAATGTGACCTTCACCTGCCAATGCTAGTCAATCAGGCATCTAGGTGGGCTTTCAACTAAGAAATTCAAAACCTTCCGGTTAAAACAGTAAAATCTAAATAAAACACAAACCTGAAAGGCAACCATGCTCTCTACCTGTGCCAGCAGAAGGGCCAACAAGGGAGGTACCCACTCAAATGAACCACTCTCAGCCAAAGCAGACTAGACCATGCTTTGAACAACAGGATCCCGAGGCACAACAGGTCTGCTATACATATAGATTTAGTTCTAAGGATCGACTCTTCCTCTGACAGTTAAATAGAATTCTAACTTCTTAGCATCACTTATTTCCTTGCCCTTTTCAAAATGCAAATGTTTTTGGGAACATTACTACTTTATGCAAATCTTTCTCATCTTAGTGTAAAATAACTTGTGAAATAACTTTCCAATCTGATTGCCACCTGAGACAGGCCCCAAAGAAACAGAGCACAAGGAAACTGACTGCAAACAGGGACACAACATTGCTGTACCCATGAGAGCACTTGGTGGCAAACAACAGAAACTGATTCTAACTTGAGCAAAAAATGATTTTATTGGAAGGATTTCAAGATAAAAATCATTGGAAAACAATGTAAGAAATGAATGTCCAATCTGGAAGATCCAGTTCTATGTATAGACAAAAAGAAGAGGTACTAGAGAAGAATATAGAAAAGTCACCCCATAAGACTTGCTGCTTGGGCTACCAGCAGTGGTGCAGCCCAGTGAATAGCACCACCGGGTTATTGGGCCCTTGTTGCCACATGTCTGGTCTCTTTTCTCTACTGTCACCTCCACGAGTTTTTTATGTCACTCCTTCAAGAGTCTAGGGCCTGACAGAAGAGTCTGGCTGAACCAGTCACATTGCCTACCCCACTCCCAAAGATAAATTGCTAGAAGATTCATCCGCACACAGTGGGAGACATGGCCCAACCTCCCATAGATCTTGTCGTTTCCTCCAGAGTGGCAGGCTGCTCAGTCCTGGACCGCAAAACATGGCGAATGTGCCCAACAGTAGATAAAATTGGAGAAGATGCTAGAGTGGTTGGACCTTGGCTGCATTAAGTCTCTCTACATAGGTCAGTTCATTTAATTTGCATGCCTGGGGAGAGTTCCTTATGTCTAGTTTTATGAATGAAGCAGCCAAGATTCAAAGAGATTGAGTAACTTGCTGAAGTTAGAAGGGAGTGAATAGGGATTCCAACGTGTCCCTCACTCCAACAGGATGAGAGGATGAAAAGCAATGGAGTGGAGGTGGTCTGGGCATCAGGAGCCTGTTTATAGAGCAAGGAGGGTTCTACCTGAAGACCTGGGCTTGGAGAAGGTATATTAGTTTGCTTGGGCTTCCAAAACAAAGTACCACAGACTGGATGGTTTAAACAACAGAAATTTATTTTCTCATGGTTCTGGAGGATGGAAGTTCAAGATCAAAGTGTCAACAGTTGGTTTCTTCTCAACTCTCTCTTTGGTTTCTAGATGGTCATCTTTTCCCTGTGTCTTCACAGGGTCTTTCCTCTGGGTGTGTCCATGTCCTAAATTCCTCTTCTTGTGAGGACACCAGCCAGATTGGATTAGGGCCCACCCTAATGACCTCAATTAATTTAATTACCTCTTTAAAGGCTCCAAATACCGTCATATCCTGAGCGACTTCAATATAAGAATTGGGAATGGGGGAAGGGGAGAAGAGCACAACTCAGCCCATAACAGGAGAGTAACCAGTAAGGGAACCCCTCCTGGCAGAAAACTGACAGAAGAGGAAGATAGGGGACTGAACAGATAACCCCCTCAAGCCCCATTTCGAAGATCTGATGAATGACTGCCCCACCTGTCTTCACTGCCATCTAAACTGTTGGGTTAGTCTTTACTTAGAGCCTAGTTAAACCCAAGGCAGTGTGTTCTCTCTTCTAGGTTAAATTATCCTTTTTTTCCTTTTCCCTTTTTTTTTTTTTTTTTTTGCCGGTTCTGTGCATCAGAATCTTGTCCAGTTCCAGCTACTAAATTGCCAAACCCATGCTGGGAGGTCTATGCAGTAAGAGTATGCTATGGATTGAATTATGTCTCCCCAAAAGTCGTATGTAGAAGAAATGCCAATGAGATGGCATTTAGAGATGGGGACTTGGGGAAAATGTTAGGTTTAGGTCAGGCCATGAGGTTGGGACCCTCATGATGGGATTAGCACCTTTATTAGAAGAGATACCAGAAAGCTTGCTCTTGCTCTTCCCCTGCCGTGTGACCATGTGGTGAGAAAGTGGCCGTGGACAAGCCAGGAAGAGAGTCCTCACTGGAAACCAACCACACTGGCACCGTGATTTTTAACTCCCAGCCTCCAGAACTGTGAAAAAAATTAATTTCTGTCATTTCAGCCACCCGTCTATAGCTGCCTATAGATTTTGTTATGGTCCCCTGAGCGGACTAAGACAGGGTGGGAGGACTTATTACACCAGCCGTGGCCCTTCCTGCCTCTGCCTCAACAGCTGTTCCCTCCCTGACCTCTTTGTCTTCCTGTCTTGCTGCTGCTTCGTTTCCAGATCTCCCCCATTTCATTTGTTTACTGTGGCTGCTGTAACAAATTACCACAAATCTGGCAGCTTAAAACAACAGAAATTTATTCCCTCAAGGTTCTGGAGGCCAGAAGTCTGAAATCAAGGTGTTGGCAGGGCCGAGGAGCTCTCCAGAGGTTCTAGGAGACTTTTTCCTGCCTCTTCCAGTTTCTATGGCTCCTTGCCTGTGGCAACATCACTCCAATCACTGCCTCCTTCTTCATGTGGCCTTCCTCCCTGTGTGTCTCTCTGTCTCAAATCTCCCCCCTTTCTCTTTCAAGGAGTCTTTGGATTTTGGCCCACCCTAAATGCAAGATGATCTCATCTTGAGATCTTTAACGTAATCAAGCTTTCAAAGATTCTCTTTCCAAATAAAGTCGCCTTCACAGGTTCCATAGGTTAGGACTTGGGCATATCTTTGGGGGGGGCACTTTTCTACTCACTACACCCACACACCTTCTCCCTGCCAGCACTCATCTTCCCACTTCCACCTCCCTGCTGTCTTCCTTCCTTTCCTGGGCTTGGATCACAGAACCTTGGGCTGGATTGTAGCCAGATTATCACTGGGTCAAATATTGCATTTTGTCCCCACATCAGAACCCTCAGTACCTAGACAGGACACCTTTTTCAGCCTCCAAGTAAGGACATAAGAACAGTGTTATAAAGAGCCTCTTCACTGGGAAGGAAATAGTTTACACATTAATATGAGTGTGTTTATACAAAGAATATTTACCCAACTGGCAACATCACAGTTCTCCAGACAAGTCCTAACAGCCATTTGTGCCTTGTTAAGGATTCATTGATTTGGGGTGGCCCAGATTCCATTGTCACCTACGATATGATCAATGTGGGCCAAGTTCCAAATGCCTTTGGCTGCATTCAGAGCATGAAGAAGAGGGGGAGAGTTCAATAGCCCCCTACGCAGAATCTGAAGGCTTTATTCATATGCCTCAGCAATTTTTCTCCAATGAATAAAACAGTCTGTACCCAAAAGTGAGCCCAGTCCCCAGCTGGGACCATTCCCAACGTCCTGCCGGCCTCCTGGCAGCCTCTCAGCACAGAATCCTCAGGGTCCACCAGGGACCCAGCTCTAGGACTCAAACACTAAGTCAAGAAGATGTCTGTTCCTACAGTGCATCATCAATGAGTTCTTGATCATGGTCTCCACCAGGAGAATCCCAGGAGGCGGCCTGTGAATTACAACGTCCTCACCTGGGGAAGAAACAGGTACAGCTCACCCATATTGTTCAGCTGGAAACTGACCAGAAGGGCCACTCTCAGCCAGACACCACTGCTCCAGGCAGTTCTTGCCTTTTCTACAAACATTTCCAGGGTGGACTTTTGGGTCCCGCCACCACCCAACGCCAACCCTACTTTTTCTCCATTATAGCCAGAGAACATTTTTTTTTTTTTAAGCACAGAGCTAAAAAGAACAATAGCTGTTCTTTCAGATAGACACCACAATGCTTTGTTGTAGGACTTTTCCTTTATACAGCATCGTTTTATTTATTTATTTTTTCCTTTATTTCTTTAGTCTCTTTTTTTTAATTTTTTTTATTTTTATTTTTTTTTATTATATTATGTTAATCACCATACAGTACATCCCCAGATTCCGATGTAAAGTTTGATGCTTCATTAGTTGCGTATAACACCCAGTGCACCATGCAATACGTGCCCTCCTTACTACCCATCACCAGTCTATCCCATTCCCCCACCCCCTCCCCTCTGAAGTCTTCAGTTTGTTTCTCATAGTCCATAGTCTCTCATGTTTCATTCCCCCTTCTGATTACCCCCCTTTTCTTTATCCCTTTCTTCCCCTACCGATC